>NC_091118.1:109026740-109326740 GCF_040183065.1 Periplaneta americana
AAAGCCTGCCCGTTCGGCTAAAGGTGCGGCATTTTGTAACGGTTTTCTACCCGTTTGAAGTCAATGAGTGCGCAGAAAAAGCGGCTGAAATAACTTTACAGCAATAGGAGTTAAAGAAAAGTGTCAAGTATCGATTTAGAATAGGTTTGATTAATTTTGTAGTCGTGACCAGAAAATTCCACTACTCAGATTTCATTGCAATGACAGACAGCTAGCTATAGGCGATGCTCCAGCGAGCCAGAAATCCTTTTCCACGTTCTGGGGTCTTGTCCCTTTGGGGAAACGCTGCGTAATACCAGACATCGTACAAGAACCTTAATAGCCAATGCTTTCCGTGAGAAAGGCTTCAGGATGTACTAAAAGGTCCACGGGGTTGCCGAAAACGTTAGCACCAGATGTGCTGACATGAAAGCCGTATCACCTGGCTCTTCTGCCGCCATCATTATTGATCCTACTGTACGGTTCGAATTTCATGCTAATCAACCAGAAAGAAGTTACGCTGAGAAGGCTGGTATCTATACGCCAACCATCCCGTACATTACTTATTTACAAATGGCTCATTGCCACCCTCACATAAGTCCGCCATTGGTTCCTATTCTGTCCTGAGCAAGATTAATCCATTCCTGTTCTAGTATCATATTCTACTTCCCTCAAATCCATTTTAATATTATCTACGTCTACGTCTCGACTTTTCCAAAGGTATTTTTCTGTCAAGTCTTCCAACTAACACTCTATATGCATTTCTGGATTCACTCATACCTGCTACATGCCTTGCCCATCTCAAACGTCTGGATTTCTTCTTCTTCTTCTTCTTCTTCTTCTTCTTCTTCTTCTTCTTCTTCTCATTGTACTAGGCCTACAACCTGTTCCATCCGGAAATTAGAACTCTCTCCATCTCTTTTTTTGGCCTTCCAGGCGATCTCTTTCCCTCCACAGGTAAACTGTCCCTTGCTACGCGTACAAATTCTATCCAATGCCATGCGGGATACATGTTGGTTCCATTCAGTTCTTCGTCTATCCACCCAGTCACTTATTGCTTGAATATTTAACTGTCTTCTAACCTCTTCATTTCTAATAGCTCAAGACTTGCTTTAAGTGCGGCAAGAATCCCGACCTTTGCAACCACAACCGCCTATCCCAGATTAGGTATTGCGCCACGTGCAACAGCGACACCCATTATACGGGCCAAGCTCGCTGTCCAAAATATCCAAGGACTAATCTCATAACCTCCACCGATCCCACGCATGTCCCCATAGACACTCACAAACCAATACCGCCATCTATACCCAAACCATCACAGTCCGTCTTCACACCAACACTTCCCAAACCCGAATTGTCTTATGCGGATGCGGCTAAGACTATCACAACCAAGACAACCACTACAGACAAAACAACCACGGAGCAGCTGGTCGAGGGGGTTCTACGTTCTGTTATGCAGAAAATAGAATCCTACATTGACCGGCAACTTAACAGACTACAGGACGAAATAGTGACATTCACTATCTCCTTACTCACTACAGACCCACGAAACGACACACGACACTTGCCACAGCCAACCAGGCAGCCAGACGGCTTCTACGGAAACGAGTAGCCCACCACTTTGTTGGTAACAGGCTACGAGTCTCCCTAGCGCCACTACAAAAACGTGACTAGAACAGAACTGACCAGAGCACTGGACTCTCCACCTCTCATTAACATCTGCGAGGCATGGTGCTAACTTCACTTCATTCATTTCATTCACAATTCAACTGTTAGCGTGTACATGTTTCATATTACCATTTACAGGGGAAAATACACTACTGTTAGATGAGAGGGCAAACGGCTTTTAGCTGGGAACCTCGATCTAAAGTTAGTGAATTGCAAGTCGGGAACCAATGGAGGCATGGGATGCTTACCCTGCCTGCCATTTTAAACATCATTCTTTTCTTCGTCCCCTTTCATTCATTCTCATTCATTCATTCTCATTCATTCATTCTCTTCATTTCTAATCTCCTCGTTTCTTCCGTTGACTCGCTAGGGTCGTCCTGGTTAAATCATTCCGACTCTCTTCATTTCTGGTACTTTGAGCTTGAATAAAATACACTTCGAGTGGATTGCTAAGCCGGTTGTTGGCAGGTTTTATATCAGAGTTTCTTTCTCCTAGACCAGTTGCTTTCACCACAGCTAGTTTTGGTTCACCCTGGGTATTTTATTTCCCAGTCCAGTACCCTCTACATCCACCGATGTAACGAGCATTCCCTTATCCACCACCCAAGGAGGCGCCATATGGAGGACTAGCAACCTTAACAGGGTCTAGATTTAATGTTTCTAATTATGTTAGGCGAAGAATACAATGCGTGCAGTTCTGCGTTATGTAATATTCTCAATTCTCCTGTAATTTCATCCCTCCTAGCCCCAAATATTTTCCTAAGTATATTATTCTCGAATACCCTTAACCTCTGTTTCTCTCTCAAAGTAAGGGTTAGAGTTTCACAACCATACAGAACAACCGATAAAATTAACTGTTCTATAAATTCTAACTTTCAGTTCTTTTGAAAACAGACTGGGCAAAAGCTTCTTAACCGAATAATAGCAGTTAGGCTTATTTCCAATATTTATTCTGCATTTAATTTCCTCTTGAGTGTCATTTTGTTATTTGAATTTTTCCACCTTTTTGAAGGACCAACTTCCAAAATGAATATTTCCATTTCGTACAATATTCTGGTCACGAGACATAACCACATACTTTGTTTGTTTTTTTTTTTCGGGATTTACTTGCTTCAAGTAATATTTCCGTGTTTTACCTAATAGTTTGTGGATTTTCTCCGACATATTTACGTCATCCGCATAAACAAGCAGTTCATATAACCCTCCTTCTGACTGAGGTTCTGGCTGATATGTAGCCTACATCTATTATCAGGCAATACATCTCACTTAATGATATGTGTCAGAGGAAGAACAATTGTTTGTATACGTCTGAAGTCTCACTAGTGTAATATGTAGTTAATCGACGATGTATGCAATAGAGTGGGAACGGAACTGACCACCCTACCACATTATCTCCTGACTTAGTTACCTCATAAGTGGTGCCTTTTTGGTATCACTTGTGAGGTCCAGACCTATCTTCGGATAGTTGATTGACTAAACAACATACAACATGTAATCCGTTCAGTTCCAAACTTCTCTGTTTTCCTGGACTCTCCTAATGGCATATTCTAGAGCAGAGCAAAGTTAAAAAGTAAAGGTGATAGTGCATCCCCTTGCTTTAACCCGCAGTGAATTGGAAAAGCGTCAGACAGAAACCGGCCTATACGGACTTTGCTGTACGTTTCACTGAGACAGATTTTAATGAATGGAACTAGTTTCTTGGGAATACCAAATTTAATAAGTACACTATATAAAACTTCTCTCTTAACCGAGTCAGCTCGAACTGCAAAGACAAATACAATCTGTCCAATATCATAGTTCAAGACCTGCTCATCGGTGCAAGAGGTGCCATCCAACTCGCAACTGAGCGCTTTCTGATGGAGATGTCGACCCGGATGGCTCAAGCGGTAGGGACACTGCATGTCTCTATCGCTTGGTCCGAAGGGTTGTGGGTTCGAGTCCCGCCTCGGGCATGGGTGTTGTGTATGTATTAGTGTAAGTAAAACAAAGGAAACAAACGAAAAAGTAAAAACAGAAAAACAAAGCTAACTTTGGTAAACGGCCTCTGACCGGTCTAAATTAAAAAAAAAAAAAAAAAAAAGGCTACAGGAACTTCCAAAGACTTGATTGGACAGTGTTAGCCATCTTCAGAAGGTCACTCGCCGTCTAAAGGAACCATATATACCAGACTGTATCTTAATTAACACCTCAGTGCTTTTGTATTTTAAAGAATGATTTTCTTCTATATATTTCATAATTTATTGAGTTTTTCCTTAGTTTAGCATCTAATTGCTATCGCATTTGTTAAATTCACTAACATTTATATTATACTTACTTGATTAATATACTTTGTCTTGTCAGACCATGAAATGCATGATAAGTTTTGAATTAAAATTAAAAGTTACATAAATATAGAATTAGAAGATTAAATTAAATTATCGTGAACGCACGATAACTAATGTTATCAAAATATATTCAACCTATCTCAAAACGTTTATATAATTATGTGTTTTGTGACACATTCTTCATGTAATGATACTGTGAAAGTAAGAAACTCCTGTTATTAATTCGGAAGGTTACAATTTTAAATTTTTAAGCACTTTCAGCGATCATCTTTCTAGAATTTATGCCAGTCTCACAAGACGTGCCTCATTTCACTTGCACGCTGCTGCTGCTGCTGCTACAATGATTTTATCCGCTAACGGCCGCTTGATAAGTTTATTGTTGCTAATGCCCCCTCCACTTAACGTTGTCCGACCAGTTGCTGTTCAGTCTGTGTGTTACTAGGCAACAGAGCGGTCCACTAGAGTACAATGATGCCAGCAACCTTCACGAGAGGTAAATTATCTCATAACTGGTTATCATTATAAATTTAACAAGAATAGGATCAGACTGTATATATCATGAACAACTCATATAATGTGCGTGCATGTATTACACTAAGCCAGTGTGGTGTACATAATCGTTAAAACACTAATTAAATTCATGTGGAAGCCACGCTTCTGGATTCTCACCTACGGTACCTAATAGGCTATAAAATTGATTCATTTAAGATAATTCTTTATTTGAAACTGAAGTTACATAGGCTATATAGGCCTACACAATGCCTAAGATCTAATTTTAATGCTCCGTAGGTTCGAATTCTGATTATAGGATTTGTTTGTCGTTATCTAATATTGTCGTGAACCGCCTTTGGTGAAGGTACCCCAAGTGAATGGGTTATTTATGAAAGGGCCTAAGTGGTGAATACTAAACTGTTAGCAATTTAAGAAAAACTGCTTACATGCCGAAAATTTTGAAATTAAAGCTGAAATAAAAATTGTATCATAAATTCTACTAAGCATTAGAGTGTGAAACTTAGTCCTCCTAATCTAAATCGATGTAGCTACACCCAAAGGACAGTTATTACATTAGAGACTAATTTTAATAAAATAAGAGACTTAGGCCCTTTCATAAATAACTCATTCAAGTAATGCCGACTTCAGATCACAGGATTCTCAGCATATGTCGGTCCAGTAATGCAAAAATTTCCGAATAAAAGTTTTGGGCCAATCCCCACAGAGTTAAAAATTCTATGACAGCGTTCTTTATTGAATATTATAAGGTAATAATGACGATCAGGGGCGTACTCAAAGGTGCAGGGTGAAAGGTAATATCCCCCATTCTTTACAAAAAATTATAAATGAAAAATGTAATAGCATTTTAATGTGTAAATGAACGGATATTTGTTATTGATTTGATAACTTCGTTTGCTTTCAGAATACGGTAATGTTTTTTTCTAGCTTGCAATTTTTGTAAATAATTGTTACGTATAATTTAGTGCCTACGCTTAAAAACTTGTAGCTATGACTCTCTTAACTATTATTCGTGTATATGCCACTAATATGGTACTGAAGCGATGGTGGAATGACAGTGACAGAAAATACCGAAGTATAAATCTCTCAGAGCCTGCTAGTATTGAACTCAAGTCACTTTGGAGAGATTAAAACGAACATCCGTATTCTACGTAGTAAGTAGTGTAGCGGTTTCCAGCAGTTCACGAGCATACTATGCGTGACCTTTAAAAAAGGCATATGATTCGCGAACCTCCCACAGAAACAGCAGCGACCAGTCATTTTGTTGTAAAATCATGTAGTTTAAGAAAAAAAAACATATTGAATATCTTAACAGAGACACGAAAAAAAATTTTGAATTCGTATAATTGTATACCCGTAGACCTACTAAAGCACAAGTCAGTTGCTTTTAATGAAATAATTTTGTGAGGTACTGGTACTGAACATATGGCACAACACACAAAACGACAAAAATAATGTAAAATACATGGGACTGAAAATTTAATAAAGATGTTTTATTTTAATACAGTTTATCATACAATGTTAGAAGTACTAGTATTTGGTTTCAAGTACTGTTATATAATTTCGTATAACAATAAAGAGTATTCATTAGTTATTTAAAACTATTTAACGAGCACAACCAGTGAGATGTGTCTCTCGCACTTTGTTCAAATGCATACTCAACTTCTTAAATGTTGTGAGAATATTCTACCATTGATTTCTCCCTCATTTAGAACGATGAGTGTTTATTTTGTCGTATCTCCAGTGAATTCGCTATGTCTTGCCGGTCCTGTTTCACATAATTCGAATAGTGCTCGTCTAATATGTGTGAAAAGTATGGAATCAAAGTAAAAATTAAATCACCGTGTTTTTCAATCTTCGTAGGTAGCTATTAAATACAATAATAATTGTTGCATAAAAAGTCGTTAGCTCTATGGCTGGACCTGCTGCTTTGTATATTTGGTGAATAAGGATTACATAAATAAGTACAAGCTTCCGAGTGCATATTTATGCAGTACCTACTGTACCTATTACGCAAGTACAGTGCATTCATTTTATCTTTCCACGCTCGCATGTAGGCAGCTGCGCTGTGCACTTCCGCTCTACATCCGCAAGCATGAAAAGATGAAATGTATGCACTATGATTTATGATATTAAATACATAATAAATCAGTTACTGTTATAAAGTGCATTTGCTTCCTCGATATGTGTCGCTTGCAAGAATAATATATTGTAGACAATGAATGAAACATGACTGTCATTTCATCTCACTTCATTTAGCTTTAAAGTTCATATTATTTTTCTTCCTGAAACTACTCTTAGTGCAAGTTCATAATTTAAAGCATATTTAATTTTGTACATTTTTCTCCATGTAATTTACAATTATCTACATTATGATGAAGTATTAGGGTGTCTTAACCTGAGCTAAAATAATCTCTCACCACGGTTCCGAACTACTTAGGTAATTGTTCCATTTCAAGCATTATACAGTCACCGGATGAAGTTTGGGATTTTCGGGCATGACTGAAACCTTTAGATTGCGATATATCGCTGAAGATTAAATCTGTAATTAGTTCCGAAACATTAGGACAGCTTAACATACTGTATTGTTGAAACATGTAGTAACTGCACCGAAACTTAGTCACCGCGTAAGTCTTTAATCGTATTAGTAGACGAGGCAGGACTGTGTGCCGTGACTACATCACCAATGGGTATGGAGGGGGAAGATAGGTTTTATTCTGAGGCGAACTTCCGTGTCGATAGATTTGTATAATAACAACAATCATGAAACAAACTCTTTTCTTGTAGCCCATTCTTTCCCCTATCACACAGCTCACATGCCAGGTCTCGCCTCCTCATCTGTACATCTTAAAATTCGGACTCATTTCTTGTTTAAAAATGAAAAAAAAAAAAAACGGCAAATTAATTTATAATGAATTAGAAGCAACGTCTGTCCTTTATCCAACTGTAAATAAATAATTAACGTAGCTGTTATAGTTTCCGTGCAGTAAGCATTTCAAATTTTGCACTATTTGAGACATTCGAAACTCTGTACGTACCCTACCACCTGCAATCGGAAAATGCGTAGTTCTACGTCAAAATTATAGACATTGTCCAGTCACTTAACGTTTTACTAGTTGACGGTCCTCCCGACTTATCCCATGCAAAATTTACTAAGTCCTTTAAGTGGGGTAGTGTGAATTAAGTGAGAAGTGACCTTTAGGCTTGGAGTTCACATAAAAGTTCACGTTCAGTCCCAAGAGCCTTTGCAAGGACGAGGTACACTATCTGTACCTTTTAACTCATACTTCCTTCTTTTCCCCTATTTCCATTTATTCTGTCATTCATTTTTTTACAGATATTTGTTTTGTTAATGTAAAAATAAATGGAAAACTATTGTAATTAATACAATAAAATACATATTGTTAAAATTCTTCATTTTCTGATCGCTACATTAATGCACTATCCATTCCTGAGTACTCAGCAACAGATGAAGGTATCTTGGCGCTGGATCTTACATTTAAATCTAACGTAAAACTATTTCTTTCCAATGAACCTTCCGCATAGACGTACCTTACTTTCTTACAAATTACTTTTAAGGAACCCGGAGGTTCATTGCCGCCCTCACATAAGCCCGCCATCGATCCCTATCCTGTGCAAGACTAATTCAGTCTCTATCATCACATCCCACCTCCCTCAAATCCATTTTAATATTATCCTCCCATCTACGTCTCGGCCTCCCCAAAGGTCTTTTTTCCCTCCTGTCTCCCAACTAGCACTCTATAATATATGCATTCTAGATTAGCCCATACGTGCTATATGCCCTGCCCATCTCAAACGTCTGGATTTAATGTTCCTAATTATGTCAGGTAAAGAATACAATGCGTGCAGTTTTGCGTTGTGTAACTTTCTCCATTCTCCTGTAACTTCATCCCTCTTAGCCCCTAAAAACCTTATTCTCAAACACCCTTAATCTCTGTTCCTCTCGAAGTGAGAGTCCAAGTTTCACAGCCATACAGAACAACTGGTAATATAACTGTTTTATAAATTCTAACTTTCAGATTTTTTGACAGCAGACTAGATGACAAAAGCTTCTCAACCGAATAATAACAAACATTTCCCACATTGATTCTGCGTTTAATTTCCTCCCGAGTGTGCATAGACCTACCTATTTGCTAAAAAAATTACGAAAGGAAATATTATAAAACATAACACAGAACTTCCTGATTACTTTAAGTTAGGTGTTAATGGGTAGATGCAGAGACGACCAGGCCACAAGGTCGACAGGACTAGTATCGTGAGGCTTGAGAGCAAGGTCAAGCTGGGCAGTTCTCATAAATAATTGCGAGGCCTTGATAGGAAGTAAATTTTATCAAGTTATGTCGAACATTTCAGGTTCTCGAACTATTCATAGCAGTCGTAGTAAAAGCAACCTCATTACACGCCATGAAGGCGCATGGGGGTCGTGGAGATAAATTCCTGTTTTCACGATCTCGGCACTAAAGGAGGTAGTGGGATTGGCACCACGCTCCGATCGCCTTTTACACTTGGGAAACTCGATACTCAATTTGACGAGAGGCTAGATGAATCTCGAGGCCGTTCAGAAAGTTTCACCAACGAGAAAAATCTCTCAATCACCCAGGATTAAACTTTGGAACTTCAGTCATAGCCAGTTGCCCTACCAATTGAGCTACCCAGCCGTCAGTAATATTAATACTAATAATAGTAGACTAGTATTACTATTAGCAGCGATAGCGGCAACAGCAACATTAGGAAAGCATTAGTAGTAGTCGTAGTAATTTATATAACTTCAAATTCCAGATGTTATTAAGCGACGAATACTCGAATTAGAATGCGTTGAATAATATTTGTACTCATCTATCTTCGCTTCCATTGTGTATGCTAGAAATGAGTACGTAGGTTCTAACAGTAAATGTTCATTTTTAACAATAATTAAAACATATAGGGGCTACCAAATAGCAGAGATTTATTCCTTTTATGGTAACGGAAGATGGTGTCAACTCCAAGGATTCGTAAAGTTTTCTCCGTATAAAGTTCGCCGTAAGGATCTCATGTAATTGTTCTACCGAGTAAAACAATCTGATATAGTCGAGTGATACCCCTGATTGAGGTTATGTATACCGGGGGCCTCGCTACACCTCATTTGACGATGTGTGTCAGAGGAAAAACTATTTGTATACAGTACATCTGAAGTCTGATTAGTGTAATAAGTTACTAGTCAGCGATGTATGCAACGGAGGAGGAAAAGAACTGGCCACCCTACCCTACACCATTATCTCCAGGCTTAGCTTCTTCATGAGTGATGGCTTATGCAAATGAAATCGTATATTGTAATAGAGAATAATTGCTTGCGAAAGAATTCATCAAGATATCTGGCTGCCTTTAGTCCTTTTGTTGATTATACTGTGTACTGTAATTGAAAACAAAGGTCATGAATATTATACTAATTTCTTTTCTTCATTATAAATACCTACAGGAAATCGCAATTGCTACTAAGGGTCGATTTAGAAATTTTGAACACATACACACATTTCTGTATTTCTGGTATGGAGGAAGGTAGCTTTGGACATGACTTCTCATTGGCTGTATACGTATTAGGCTAACTAATAAACGACATTTATCTGAATTCAGTATTTATAGGGCTACACCAAGTTATCAGGAAAGTTTCCCCCTAAAATAGAAGAAGAGTCACTTAGCAAGTTTCCAGATTGCAATGCACTTTGCTTCGGCGGCTTTCTTATGGAATTATTATTCTGTACGCCCATCAGTTTAAAATATTTCCGAAAGAGGTCTTGATCAGTTACTAGTTCAGTAATTATTTTCAAAATATATCAATTCATTTCGAAAATCGATGTACGAAAAGCTCCTTGAAAATCCTGACAACAACAACAATAATAATAATAATAATAATAATAATAATAATAATAATAATAATAATAATCATCATCATAATCATAATAACAATAACAATAATAATAATAATAATAATAATAATAATAATAATAATAATAATAATAATAATAATAATAATTTTCCTGTTTCTTGACCACCTTCTACAGCGATCTCTGCTCCATAGTCTCTGTGGTCTTTTTTTTTTTTGTCATCGCACTACGAATACGAGAGTACTTGCTCCTTTGTGTCCATAATATTTTTCTTTTCAGGTTTATATAGATAGTGAGGAAAATCGATAGAAATTATATGACATTTATGTAGTACCGTTAATTTCTTTCTTTTTTTTTTTTTTTATAGATGTAGACTATATTTCGAAACAATTTAAGTGCTTCGGTGATGTTTCAGTGGTGAGAAGTGCTCAAGTTTTGTGCCGTAATACACATTCCCAAACCTGCCTGCGAGAAATAATAGGAGAGGAATTGTGCAAAATAAAAGAAGCAGGCACGTGGAAGTGCGAGCGCGTCATTACTTCGAAGCAGGGCTCGCTCATTACAGTGGAAGGACATCAGAAGGAGAAGATCCTTAACTTCTGTGGAAACAATTACCTTGGATTAGCTGTGAGTATTGTGTCCATGTACCTTGATGTAAACTATTACTTTTATTTCCTGTACCTAGTAGTCATACGATTCTCACAGCCATGTTTACTTGTGACGTAGGTTCAGAGAGGTAGTCGTAAAAAATAGTACCTGGGCGCTTTGCGAAAAGGTTATTATTATTATTATTATTATTATTATTATTATTATTATTATTATGCTAAAACCACAACAAGATGCTTTTCAAGAAACAGCGTGTAAACCCCGTTTTTACAGGGATTGTATATTAGGCGGTTATTCAAATTTGACTTACATACATCCTCCCTAGTTGCCTCATAAGTGGTGTCATGTTGGTATCACTTGTGGGGTTCAGACCTGTCTTCGGACAATTGACGAAACAATATACATTCATGACAAGTAGTACAGTATTATCGCATTATGTAATATATCAAACACATTATAGTACCGGTACGCAGGCCTACTTCTTTTGGAAAAAAAAAGTATTTTATAATTGTTTGCCTGGTATTGATGATGTTGTTGTTTAGTCAACTGTCCGAAGACAGGTCTGATCCTCACAAGTGATACCAACAAGACACCATTTATGACGCAACTAGGCCAGGAGATAATGAGGTAATATGGCCAGTTCCTTTCCCCCTTGCCTGGTATGTCAACCTTTTCTTTTCTTGTACGGAGGAGGGACCCGAAGGCTTGCCCTGCAGCCTGAGGTTTATTGTTATTGTGCTTACCAGTCCTATCTGTGAATGACTGGGTAGCCGAACGGCCGCGCTCTTGTACAAGTACAGCATGCCGCACCGTGAACTTAACCCGGTCTATTGTATCGCATAGAGGATGATGATCAAAGCTACGAAGTTGGTACCAAAACTGTTAAGTTGTGTGAGATTGGACTATATTTCTACCGAATGAAAAGTATAGTAGCGCTGCTCTCAATGTCAGTGAACCAGAACGGCAAACACTTAGTACAGCCGGATGGTAGCCAAACATGTGCTTCAATCGTCCACTGCCTTAGAACAAGAAAATAATAAACGAATAATATAAAAAAAAACAATAATTTTTAAAACGTATTATGTGCCTTCCACGTGTTAAATTTTACGTTACCTTGTTGACATGTTTCGGCCTGCTATTGGCCATCATCAGAACTGGTTGTTGCTGGTCTTGGCGCCTTTTGTTTTGTTTCCTGTGGGGGTGTGTTTGTGTAGTATAATGTGGAGTCAAAGAGTGTGTGTGTTCTTAAATTTAGTTGTGTGTTAAGAATTTCATTTGCATGTATTTTTGTGTGTTTGAATATTTCGTATTGTTCTAGTGTGTTTAGTTTCTGGCTTTTTGGATGGATGTGTAAAATTTCCATGTCTGTGTTGATGACTCTGTATGTGTGGTTACCATTTGTGATGTGGAAGTTATGGCTGTGATGTGTTCTTTGTAACGTGTTTGAAATGATCTGCCTGTCTGTCCTATGTAGAAGTTGTTGCAGGTGTTACATTTGAGTTTGTATACGCCTGTGTAGTTGTATTTGTTTGTGTATTGAGATGTTTTTGTAGAGTATTATTTGTTCATATATACTAGTTGTCTCCGCTGTCCCGCTCTCGCATAGACATAGCAAGCTACTCGATGTCGATTGCAGCGCTATTTTTTTCCGGCATCGGAACTGGAATCCGGTGTGGCTTAGTGGATAAAGCGTCAGCACGTAGAGCTGAAAACCCGGGTTCGAGTCCCAGTGCCGGAGAGAATTTTTCTCCGCTCCACCCATCCTTCATCATAATATGATAACGCAGAATTCCTGCACGGAAATCTCATATGTACTTCGGTACACCAGAATAAATAGACCTATCCCCTAAATCGATGAACACAAAACAGGGAACGGCACGTTAACTACCCAATTTCGACATTTCATTGTTGTAG
Organism: Periplaneta americana; assembly: GCF_040183065.1. NCBI lineage: Eukaryota > Metazoa > Arthropoda > Insecta > Blattodea > Blattidae > Periplaneta > Periplaneta americana. The sequence goes on from NC_091118.1 coordinate 109,039,624, forward strand.
TGTTTTGAACCACAGAAAAAAAAAGACCATTTAAATAATTTTAAATTGGTTGGAAATATCTGGACTCGAATTAAATTCTTCTTCCACTTTCTGCCATGCCCACATCATCAGTTTTTTCTATATTATCATTACATTTTTTCTACTGTCTCCACTAAATATCGATTTCAAACCGCGAAAAATTAGCTGTGCATGTATTCTTCTTTGTCGGCTCTATGTTCTCGATGTAAGATGTTTCTATCATTCTATTTGTGCGATCTGTGATGTTTCCCGCGTAAGATTAAGAATCGAAAACAAAAGTGGGTCGATATGAAAGTTGCGCGTTCAGTTTCGCACCTAGCGGAAAATATCAACCTACTAGTTCTGATTAAAAGGAAGAAATCGTGTGTATATTAAACTATGTTCAAAGTACAGATCGTATTATATCGCCCAAAAATCGCGTTTTTCGGGACGAATATCGCCCAAATGGCGATAGTGGCAATTCTTAAAAAATAGGTCGCAAAATCCCAAACGGCGAAATATCGCCCAATCTGGCCACTCTGTTTATAGCCAATACACCTTCGCAACATACAACCAACATTTCAAAGTGCGCAAAAACCAAGTGGTCCTATCGGTAGGCTAATACTGGAGTGGGGATGAAGTCATTTGTCATGAAACTGTTGTAACATGCTGTAGTAGCGCTCCCCGTTTATGTAACAGTCTGTCTTATTCCATTATTGTCCATACCTGTGGAGTAACGGTTAGCGCGTCTGGCCGGGAAACCAGGTGGCCCGGGTTCGATTCCCGGTCGGGGCAAGTTAACTGGTTGAGGTTTTTCCCTCAACCCAATATGAGCAAATGCTGGTTAACTTTCGGGGCTGGATCCCGGACTCATTTCACCGGTATTATCACCTTCATCTCATTCAGACGCTAAATATCCTAAAATGTTAATAAAGCGTCGTAAATAACCTACTAAAAAAATTAAAGTTGGAGTAAACACGCGTAATTGAGGTTTGTTTTCCGATCAAAATCATCAGCAGGCACTTTCCAACAATGCGGCCTCCGCGATCTTCAGATTTCAATCCGGCCGACTTTTGGTTGTGGGGTTACCTTAAAGAACGAGTTTTCCTGATACATGCAACAACCCTACCGGTACTGCAACTGAAAGATGCCATCTCGCAAGAAATTGCCAATGTTCCAAGACATTATCTGTAAAATCCATGGTGTCGCAGACAGAATGCTGTACGTTGAACAAGAGAACGGCGGACATCTTCCCAATGTTTTGTAAACCCCGTTGTTTGCCCAACACTGTGATGTTTTTGTTTTTTCCCTATATCAAATATTATAATATTTATAGCGGTTTAATGTTTGAACTGACTTTTGAAATACCCTATATATTTCTATTTTCAGAGTCATCCGGATGTAATAACAGCAGCACATGACGCTTTGGAAAAATATGGCGCTGGTTTAAGCTCTGTTCGATTTATCTGTGGAACTCAAGACATTCACAAGGTTAGTATAATTAATTCGAGAAAAAAATATTAAAAGACAATGGGTTCAAATCTGAACACTCAGGCTATTTACTTACCGTGATAGGTTGTGAGAAATGTATTCCAATTCTGTTCAATTGTGGTCAGATGGCCCATTTAATGTCAGAAAACATACTGTTGCTACAGACTCGTAACATCGATGTTTAGGCCTACATTAAAGAGCACCTGCATTCGACAGCAACAACTTTATGTAGCGATAATATAACGAATCTTTGCTTACCCTATACATTTCTCATTGCTGTCAGAATTGTATACTTTCTTAGCTGAAATTTCTGACAATTTTAATGTTGCCTTATTGTACTTTTTGAACCCAAAAGCCATTAGACCTATGTTCTGCAGTTGAAATGTTATGAAAGTTTAATGTTAATAAAATGCACGAAGAAAAAATAAACATAGATCTATATCTAAACAAAATATGAAGAACATTTTATAGGTTTGTGGTTATAATTGCAGGAATTGGAACGAAAAATTGCCGATTTTCATCAACGTGATGACGCCATTTTATATCCTAGCTGCTTCGATGCAAATGCTGGAATCTTTGAATGTTTGCTCACACCTAGGGATGCTGTTTTCTCAGATGAATTGAACCATGCTTCAATAATTGATGGAATAAGGCTGTGCAAAGCTAGAAAACACCGCTATCTACATCGAGACATGTCTGGTAAATGCTCAACTTTCATATAAGTCAATAATCTATGTGTGAACCTTACTTTGTCGTCACTGGAAACATTGATTTAAGACTGACTTCCTGATCGAGATTTGGAATGGCTAAAGCAAGTCAGTTTTATCTTTTTTTGGAGGGGGGGGGGTTATTTTATTTTTATTTTTTGCGTGAAACGTCTATGTTCGAGACTCAAAAGAGAAAAAGTATAACATTTTGACATGAAAAGTTTACACTGATGCCACTTGTGGTTCCATGGAATAAGTTTAAGAGTTTCCAAGCTCCATTCTCTATTAATGAGCATAGGTGGAGTTATGGGGGGCACTGCCCCCCCCCCCCACACTTGTCTGACCTCTTTTTTTCTTTTTCTATTCTATTGAATTCAAAAGATATTTTTTGCTTTTGTTTATGATTAAGTTTCTGTACTTAAATTGATGAATTAATGTCTTCAGATCTGGGCTATAATACTGTATTTATTTTAAATTTCTGAATGTATAAGAATTCCTATACCTCATTTGAGAAATCGAAGCACTGTAATTTTTCTTTTGTAACAGCCAGTACTAATGTGTTAGAAGTCTGCAGGTGTTCAGGCCGCCACTTGGAGATGTATGAATAACATACTGCACAACAATGCAGAAAAAAGAAAAGTGATCCCGGTATAATGGATAAACTTAAACATGAGATTGAATAAAATAATTAGAATTTACATTTCATATGATATCTTCGGGAGATAAGCTTCATATAAAAAAGTTTCTGTTAGCACTGTTACGTAGTTTTATTTATGTATTCATGTGTTTGTGTACGAGAGAGAGAAAAGAGGGAGATTGTTTTAAGTTAAGCCCTATTATAATTTGTAGTAGACCTACAGTACAAGCCCTATACAATTCGGTTCGAAACATCGCGGATATGGATGTAACATTGTAAGAAACATGCACCCCGAATATACCTTTATTAAATGATCATATTCCGATATACTGTATCACGGTCAAGCTATAATGAGGGAGGCGGTAAATGATGTCTCCCATAACCCCGTTATATGGGGATTCTATGGTTTTGCTTTGCCCCCTCCCCCAAGGAAATGGTTCTCTCTCCGCCTATGAATGTGCCTTAATGTCATATAATAGTCCTGAAAATATTGGGTATATGGGTTTTGTACATACTACATGAATATAAAATATACCGTACTACAGTGTTAAAGAAAGTACCGTACATACTACCTTTTATTAGGCTTGCTTTAAGTCGTGTACATACGTTTCATTTAATCATTCCTTAAAGCTTCTGTCAATTTTTTATTAAGGCGATATAACGGTATTCTGATAGGCTATAATGAAGGGAAATTGGGAGGAATTAGCATGCGAAACAGAAGTTAACCTATGAATTTTCTTTTATTAATTTAATCGTTATTTAATGACACTAAATCAACTGAGCAGTTATCTAGCATCGTTAGAATTATTGATAATAGCAAGATTGTACTTTGGTGAGATAAGTCAGAGGATTCGACATTAATATCAATAATTTACATTCGTCTTACAGTTGGGGAAAATTTCGGAGAAAACTCAACTAGGTATCATCCTCACTGGGATTCGAATTAATGTTCATGTGGGTGGTCACCAGTGGCGGCGCCTGGATTTCATAGTTGGGGGTGCTATGTATATATAGTGAAAGGTGTCATACGTAATATTATCTAAAACGAAAATGTATCTTAATATTCTATGTTCCTGAATCGACAAAGAAATAATAATAAATAAGCAACATCTTTCACTACACTATATTCTAGCCAAGCATAAGATTCACTGTCTCTCAGTGGCGGTTCATGCTTAAAATGATAAGGGGATTCACTATTTTTATGATATTTCATAGTTTTCAACAATTTAAACAATATTTCATTTCTGAAAAATTAAAAACATACTACAGTCCTTTAAAGTAGATAATTACGTTAAAATGAGCCTGATGATTATGATGATGATGACGATCAATTATCTTTGAAAGAACATAGCGATTTTTCCTTATGTTATCATTCTTCTTTCAATATTCTGCCTGAAAACTAAGCTAAGCTGTTGCCTAATTTCTGTTCTTCCAAGGACTGATAAATTTAGGCAGGCATTCTTATGAGCAATACATTCCTCATGTTTCTTAATTTTCTGTGTCAGTGGCTTAAATCTGATACACCAGTGCATGTCCAGCTCGTATTTTTACCCTTAACAAATAGCAGGCACGGGAAACAAAATACTAGGGCTGGATAAAAAGTAATGGCAACAGTTCGATATTTCTGACATGGCTTTATTCACAGGGGTACAACATTTACCTACCTTCTATATAGTCTCCCCCTTATTTATTACCTTTTGCCAAATGTTTGGAAGGCGTCGTACACCATCAGCGCGTCCATCTTTGTTGATGTTCCGTATTGACCGCCCTATAGCACGGATAAGTTCATCTCTGGTATTGTACCGGGTCCCTCGCAGTGGTTCTTTCATTTTGGTGAAAAGATCGTAATCGCATGGACTTATATCGAGTGAGTACGGTGGATGTTCCAGACTCTTCCATTGCCAGCGGCGCAAGAGGTCCTTCACAGCAGAAGCGGTATGACTCCTTGCATTATCATGAAGAATGATGGGATTCTGTACCCCCAAGTGTCGTCGTTTTCTCCTGAGGGCTGGACGAAGGTGGTGCTGCAGGAACCTGCAGTAGTAGTCTGCGTTTGCCGTCTGCCTTTGAGGTACAGCGTGGTGCAGTATTATCACAGTCTAATATACACAGTCGCGCAACTTCAACACTTTTTTTGCCAACATTCACGACACTGGCGCTCAAGCGGCAGGCAAGGCACTGGTCATAGGGTTGATACAGCCAGCATGTGCTTTAAAGGTATGCGAGATGTTATAATAACGTTTTAATCATGCGTCGGAATAAAGGCAATGTGTGCAATGACGAAAATTGCAGTAACAACAAGTTTAAATCTCCGAATTTGTCGTTCTTCAGATTCCCTAAAGACTAAGAGAAAATCATAACTCAGTCATAACCTATAATCCACGCTGTAGGTAGCCTACGTATTGTGTTCTATAAAACATTTATTAGTTATCAGTTACCTATTTGTATGTCAGGAAGGAGAGTTTAAATAAAAACAAAGTTACACCTGTTACAGTATATTATTGTTTTGCAGAGATCATGTGTAAATGTGTAACCATTCCGATTTTGGATAATGTATCTACAGTTTTTAATGCAAGTAGTTCCATAATTTTTGTATTCGTGTTTTTTTCTTTATATTTTTCAAAAGTTGAATGTTATATTGCATTCAAGTAGGGATTATGGTGTTAATTTTTCAAGAATTCATGGCGTATTATAATCCTTTTGCAAAATATTCACTTCTTGAATAAATCCAGACTGTGTCGATAAATTTCTGATGTGTTGGTGTAGATTCATGTGACAGACGTATTAGGTTCTCAAGAAATAAAAGAGCCTTTTTAAATTTAATATAAAAGCAATGTTTTCTGTAATAATTTGCATGACTGTTATTGGTGTTGATTTTACATTACCAGTGATTATTTGAGCCGTTCAGAGCAGAAGTGGTATAAGTCAAAATTAGGTAATCAGGTTTAAAGTAAAAATTCTGTAAAATATAACGCAAAGTAGCAATTAATATATCCTTCGTGCTATTCACTGACTACTAATAGCTTAAATAAATTCAATATTAACTGCTACTTTGCCCTGTATTTTACAGAATGTTTACTTTAACCCTCATTACCCATTTTTTACTTACACCACTTCTGCTCTGAAAATAAAATTAGGCCTACATTTTCTGAGTTAATTGAAGTTACAATTTTTTCAACAAAATTGTGTATTCATTTGTTCTCACCTACGTCATAATAACAGTAAGTGCATGAAAATTACGTGTTATATAGGTACGGTAAGTTAAAATTAAGTTTATTTGTGAAAACTGGAAATGTAATGTAAAATGCGGTAAACTTTCCATAAAAATTTGAACCATAATATCAGCACTATTAGCGACTCAAAATAATAATAATAATAAAAAAATGAAAAAATAATGAACTTCATAAATCAATGTCTGTCAAATTAAGGTTTAAATCTTCCCCTTTTTTATTTTTAAGTTTACCTCAGCGGCCGAGTTTACCCCAATTTGCGGTATGGAAAATAGTTAATTTCTCAGGAAATAGGGAGAGGAGTTCACCACGCGATGTACCCTACGAGATATGCCCTACAATTTTGACTCTTCTCACAGGAAATATAGAGTTTCAATGGTTCATAAATATATTTAGGAATGAATTGAATTAACCGTCCACGTACAAACAATTATATTATTTCAAACCATGATACGTGATCAGGGCCATGATTCAGTTGTAAGGAGCAGAAAGAATTACGTTTATTCCCAGCTTCTGAAACTTGTAAATTAACTGCGTGTGAAATTCTTGTAGGATTCTAAAGTAAAATTAATAAGAACCATATACACTTAATGTATAGCATAAAAATATAAAATAAATTACGCAAAACCCGTTTTCTGATGTGTTATCATATGTCGTGTGCACACTTTTAGCTTGCCTGCCGCTAGAGGGCTACTGTCGCGCCAGCTGTCAAATGTTGGCATATTTTATACGTATGAGTTGCGCGACTGTATGTTTTAGACTGTGGTATTATCCCATCAATGTCATACGCCACAGTGAACATCACCTTCACAGCACTTTGTGTAGGGCGCACTTTCTTCGGACGAGGAGAACCTGGATGCGTCCATTCATTTTATTGACGTTTCAAGTTTGTCAAGAAAGTCATCTTTCCTTTGGTACCGGTTCAACAAGGCCTGTGCGACTGCATAGCGGTGCCATTGTTAAACCTCGGAAATTTCATGGGGTATCCAACGCCCTGTAATTTTGCGGTAACCTAGAATGTCTTGCAGAATGTGGAGCACAGTTTTGTGACATACTCCGACTTCCGCTGCTAACTCACGCGCAGTCCATCGGCGATCAGCATCCAACAGGGAACCAAGGAGTTGAACTGTGTTGTCCTCACGCGGGGTCGTCCTGTACGGAGGTTGTCCTGAACGGCATCCCTGCCTTCCCGGAACGCTTTAACCCATCGTGTCACTGAGCGATATGGCAACGCTGCATCGGCACATGCTTCACGCAGTCCCTGAAATCATTCTTGTGCACTACGACCTCGTGTCACTTCAATTTTGATCCAGGAACATTGCTCTAGTTTTGTAAACGTGGTCTTAGGGCACTCGCGCTATCCCTATGAAAGTCAACGTTCTACACACTGCAGTAGATTGACAGATACTGTCGCCGCTGGCTGCACTAACTCGTCTAACAGTCCTTGTTCCTGTCCACACAGCTGGCAGCTCTCGAACGCACCATCGTCACGTGACAGCACTGTTGCCATAACTTTTTATACAACCTATGTAATTTATTTTTAGATTCAAAACAGCAAATCCAGCTGTCTCATATATTTTTACATTAAAAGCTCTGCAAAAATCTTACCTCAGCTTGTTTGTGTTTGCTTTAAATTGACTTGAGGTAACGGCTTTCCAAGTTTCTTTATTTTACACTTATCTTCCAAGATTAAAACTGAAAAATTTGTTTGTAAAAGATATTGAACACTATTCATTTTCTTTAGAAACGAACACTGGTCACACTCACAGATGAATATATTAAGACTAAAATACCAAGAAAGACTAATTAATGGACATTTAAAGGATTGTAAGAAACCATTAATAAATACAACAATCAAGAACACACGTACACGTGCTAAAAGCGTGATCTGAGCTACAGAATGGAGCTAACTTCCGGTTTGCATCACGAAGTCTTTTGCGTGTCGGATGTCTCACGATCATGTGGCTACAGCTGCGCTGGTCCAAACACCGGTGCAGCCATACGTTTGCCATGCAGCATTTCCCCTTGCCTCTTGCCCCGCACGCAGGTCCAGAAGCTCGCTTGGCGAGGTTCAGAGGAGGAATTGAATCTCAGAAGCTTACGAACATGTAGGTATATTCGATCTCTGCGATTCATAGGTTTTCATACGACAAAAATACATCAGAGCCTCAAGAAAACTTATTAAAGATGAGCAAGAAACAAAGAATAATAGTGCAAATTATAAATGAATTTATAAACAATTAAATTATTTTTCCTTGTTTTTTTTCTGGGGGTTCTTTGAGCCATTGAACGAATAGGACACACTGCCACTGCTGTCTCTTCTATTTAGAATCATGCATACTTCTACTCCGAATTATCTACTATTGGCTTTCAATTTCTTACAACTCTTCGAAACCGACATCAAGCACTTCTTTCTATTCCTTATCATAGAACGTCTTTATACTCATCCGCCTATACTGTAGAAATACCTCGCCACTGGAATTCGTTACCTAATGACGTCAGGGACTGTCGGACTTTATAACAATTCAAAATTAAATACAATTTTTTTTCTTACTTCATGGTTTTTAGGCATTGCTAGAAGTGTCAATTTGTGTTTTTCACTCTAGATTAAAATTGCTAGTTTGTTGTTTATGTTTGTTAATTAATTAGGATATAATTAATTATGATACTTAATCACTCAAAGTTTGTGTGACTGCAACCTGTGTATATTTTTGTGTGGCTTTACTTTGTTTATATGTGATTTTTCTTTTTATTTATATTATTGTATGTATTTGTATTTCTGGTGGTGTGGAAGAGAAGGCCTGATGGCCTTAACTTCACCAGAATGGATGGATGGATGGATGGTTGGACGGACGGACAGACGGACGGACGGACGGACAGACAGACAGACAGACAGACAGACAGACAGATTTGTACAATCTGCCTGAAAACAGCTCTTTTCATTATCGTATTGTCTTTTGGGCAACACTTGCCATATCATGAACACTTAAACTCTTTAACATCATTCATTCCCCGCCAAATCATCCTCGAACTACAGTTTCAGATTCAGAGACCTTCACCGATTTTTTTAAGCATCAATTCTCTCAAAGAAGTCTAAAATTCTGCGTTTCCCGCCTGGGCCCAACATTTCAAAGATGCTTATTAGGGATTATTTTTCATTTTCGGAAAGCAAGTCCTACCACAATGAATATTTTATTCAATTAGACCAGTGGTTCTCAACGGGTGTGCCGTTGGTCGTTCTCTTGTTGAAGTTTCTTTATGCTCTCGATATTGTTCACAATTTCTTGCTTAGTCCAGATATTGTACCGTACTGCTCAGTTCATTAAGTTCTGTTTGTCTTCCTCCGTCATTGCCTTGAATCTCTCCCTCATCTCTTCACGAATTGACTATAAAAGTGAAGTATCTTTTCCATTTGTCGCCCCAGGTTTAATTCAACACCTCCAATTATCAGTAATATTCTTATTGCTCGAAGTAATTGATTATAGCCCAAGGGGCTCTAATTTCCAAACCACCCATTTTTATCCTGAATCTTCGTATTCTTGCTCGATACACACGTAACTCAACCGCCATCTTGCTTTCACAATTCACTTGCGTCTTATTCGAAATTAACTTGGTGTCCACTGTGGCCCTTGATTAGTAATACAAACACCCTATTTTCCACTACCGGTATATTATGTTCCACTTCAGGTGAATGTACTCATACTTGGAGCTATAAGGTTCGTTCCAACAGCAGTCAGGAACCGTCCGTAACCATCGTGAGCATGCGCAGTACAGAAAAAGCGTTCCAACACAATCCGAACCAGTCCTGAACCGGAAACATGTACTGCAGTCGAGCGTTCCAACAAGCTTTTGACACGGGTTCGGAACGGTCAGAAATAGTCCGTGGATTGAGGCATGTACGGAAGAGTACGTGAGACGCGCATGCGCATAAGCTCACCCACGTCTCCTGAATACTGAAGAAAGACATGATCGACTGTGAGGTTAAAGATGAAAAGTGACAGTACAGACCATAGACAAATAACAGACGAATAATAAAACTAGAGATTTAATTTAAATTTTCTCCAAAAAGAAAGGGAATGGAAGCTATTTGGGTATTGAAACAGTCAATTACAATTTCAACATGTAGCTTTGTTTAAGAGTATAATAAATAACGTAAATACATTAATAATAAAAAAGAACTATTTTTAGATGAGAGTCCCCAGTACACGACATTGAATTAACGGAATTCTTGCCTTCCATATTTTTTGTCATCTTTTTATAGAAAATGATCGAAATTCTGCAAAACGATAATAATAAGCATCCCGTTCTTAGCAAAGATGATCACAGTTATAGCATCTCTGGATTTAGTACATAACGATCCGCGAAAGCGTTCCAACAGCGTCCAGTCCAATTTCAATCCCAAAGCAGATGCTCAACTAGCGCATGCGCATAAGATGGTACAGGAACCGTACATGAACTGATCCATGAACCGCTTGTTGGAACGAACCTATAATCTTACATTGCTGTATCAGCGTCTGGGGTTAATGGAGCTCAGTTAAACACGACTGTCATTGGTCGCTGTTATAATTGATGACAGTGATTAGACCTTCGTATATATGGTTGAGCACAAGAAACTGAACGAAATCATCACTTGAAAAGCACAGAGGAGACTGAAATATGGTATTATCGCCGCGGCCTCATGCTTAACATGTCGGCATCATACAATAACGTGCGGCGTGCTTTTAAAACATAATTTTGCCGACAGATTGTAGCTCTGTAGGTTTCACTCTAAGCGTCACGTTGTCAGGTCTACTTCCTCGATAAGAATAAGCACTATAGTCCCGACGCTGTTATTTCCGGCGTGACTCCGCCTCTTTGCTTACGTCTTAGAAAGTGAAGGCTCTATAAAGTCTAGATAGGTAGTATCATTCGCCATTTTTGTTCATACGTTGCCGAGCTACCATACGAGGAATCTATTTGCAACACCGTTAAACATTATCATGTCGTAACTCCTATGATAATAAATCAAACGCAATGTAATTCAGCAAATAATTGAGCGGCCAATAACGTCTTCGTATTCTTTCTGCGAATGCCAACTAAAGAGCTAAAATGGCGGGCGATTATATTAAGTATTTATCGAGCCTTAAGAAATGAATCAGCGAATCACAAGACGCACACGTTTAAATGTAGCCGACCTGCAACGCGATTGGCTGCCGGAAATTAGAGCGACGGGACTATAGTTTGTTATATTGTTAAATGGCTATTATTATTATTATTATTATTATTATTATTATTATTATTATTATTATTATTATTATTATTTCATATACGAGTACGTTGACATTCTTAATTCTTAATAATAACTCTGTAATAATAATTTTGAATCATAATCACATACCTTAATGTTCGTCCTCAGCACAAGACATTGCAACCTCGGTTTTAGTCCACGTGGATTAGACAAGTAGGTGTCATTTAATAATGGAAGCAGCTTATTGGTTGCAATATTGAAATTGAGGCGAGTGATTGGAGCGGCGACATAAGGAATTGAAAATAATAATACAATTAAATTTCAAAGACCTGCCGAATGTTATGCCGCTCAAAGGTCTGCCGAATGTTAACCATGAGAGCGCGGCGATAATACCATGTATTGAGTCAACACTGTCGAGAATGGTCTACATTTACGATTGCCGCAACAATGTGCTGAACTGTAAAAACTTATAGTCCACGGCGGATTTTCAGGGGAGGCAAGGGCCTCCCTTAATATTTTACCAGAACACAATATGGCACTAATAATTTCAGCTGAATTAAGATCACAGACAAGTTACAGCAAATGACGAACACTTTTCCTTTTATATTAATTTTACTATTCACTACGACTAAGATGTAAGTTACATAAAGTTGACCACATTGAGTTGGTGATGCTCGCTCGCTATACTGTAGATAGCGCAAATAATTCGTACCGAAAAATAACAGATAGCGCTGTAACCTGTACAGTCGACATCTAGCAGCCTGCAGTGTCTATAGGCTAATTCACACGGGGATAGTTTACAGGAGTCAAGTGCTTGGAGCAAGTCGACTTTCCTTCAACTTTCCCCGTGTGATATGGTCGAGACAGTCAAGTTGTGACTTGGCGGTCAAGCAGAATTTGAGTTGACGACCCGTCAACTTTTGCGTCCACTTTTCTGTCACGTGACCAACTTGACTCCACCACTTCCCGCGTGTGAATGCGAACTTGTAGCAACTTGGCAAGTAGGAAGTTTGTAGTTTTAGGCCCCTACGTTGAATTCCAACGATATCGTACAGTTTTTTAAAAGTGTATGAGAAGTATGAACTTGTATGGAATATACGTGACAAAGAATACCTCAATAAAAACAAGCGGGAATTATTATTCCAGAAACTAGTCAGTGAATTCATGAAACAAGGTTTCGAAAACATAGACGTAGAAGTGGTTCGAAAGAAGTTCAAAACCCTTAAAACAGGACTCATCCTGAGATGCTTCCTGTATTCTGCAGGATCATCTTCAGTTAATTCTTTCAACAAGGTATTAGATGCACCGTGCATAATTCTTCTACGAATCCATTTCTTAACCCATGTTCTCTTTTTCTTTTTTTCAAGAATATTTTGTAATTCATACAATAACAAGGCGCCAATTAGCTGCACACATGCTTGAATATGTGCTGGTGGCATCTTCAGTTTCACCAAACTAAAAATGTCAGTTCACTATTGATTTTTATTAACTATAACAGAATACAAGAATTCAAACACCACTGCGAATACAACATTCAGCGCGCGCTTTTTTTCAAGCATGGTTTCAAGTTTAATGTCTCCGTGTGATCACAAATATAGCATCAAGTTTAGAGGCTTCGAGCACTTGACTCCTGTAAACTATCCCCGTGTGACTCGGGTTTATGCGAGAGCGGGAGAAAGGAGTCGGCCACATGACGCTACTCTCCGGTAACCATGACAACAGCAGTGCAACCAATAAGATAGCTGGTTAGAAGAGTGTTTAAACTTGACTAGAACGCGCGAGGGGAGCCGATTTGGAGACGTCCTACCCACCGCTGACAACTGTACAGGCCTCCCCAAACAGACGCGATACGGAATGCACGATAGCGTTACGATTTCGCGATAACGCAATATCGCACTATCGCGAAGAGGTGCCCAAACTGGCGCGTCCGCGATATACGATATTCTAACGTCCCCAGCCAATCAGATTATCGTAATGGGTGGCCACATATGCGGATTTTAGTTTTCCAGCCACAGCGCAAAGACCAGTTACCTTCAGCAGGTGTATATCACTTGTGCTCACAGATTGCGATTTCGGATTACTTGTAAACGAACGTGGAATTTTTTATTGAGTTCGTAAAGGAAAATCCGTGGCATGGAAAAGGAGAAGAAATGGAAGGAGATAGCTACAAAGTTAGATGTAAACAATAAGTGCAATTATTTATTTATAATTTGATGTCATACTGGCTTGTAGACTGGCGCGGGGTTCAAGCTAGAAAATAAATAACTGTCGCAAAAATGCACAAATGAAAAAAAATGTATTTATGCAAATTGCAAAATGCTTGTACAATATTATAAATAATTGTGCAGAAATATAAAATCAGTGAAGTATGTGGAAACAAAAAGTTATGTAATTTGTTTGTCGGAGTTTTATTACTTTTAATATCTTACCACACTCTAGATATACTTATGTAAGTAAATCATTAGACGTAGGTATGTTTAGAATAAATTACTACTGAATTTACTTCACATTAAAATTCGTTATTTTATGGGTACTCTAAACATTGAAATTCTTTATTAGTAGGCTCTTCAAGGTTAGCAGAGTGCTAAGGTTAGTTGTTGAACTAAGGTATAAAATTAATCTTTTTCTTCCCTTGTGGCATTTAACTCGTGAATCCACAACCTCCTGCAACAAAAAGAGAAAATTAAAAAAAAAATAAAGTTTATAATCGGGTAGGCGTACTTGTTATTTATTTCACGTTCGTGGCAAAGAAAAGCTAAATCATCACTTTATACCTTTTTATATTGTTTATCTTAACCATACATGACTACCATGGACTTACCTGCGCCTGCTTTGCCTGCGACGATTCTCATCCAAGAAAGAGAAGTTCTTCTTCCTTTGAAGATGAATCCATAAATGACACACTTCAACCCAGCATCAAAATAAACGCGTGGCGTTCTCGCGATCTACATCTCCGGGAGAATAGAACGCAAAATCGTCGCGTTCTACTTGCTGCGATAATAACGCATATTGCGATAATCGCGTGTGTGTGAGCACAATCATTGAACGCAATGAAAACATTTATCGCAAAATCGTAACGCATTCCGTATCGCGTCTGTTTGGGGAGGCCTTTACTGCTTATAAGTCACGGCTGGTTTCGGCTGTATTCTCTCTTCTTGGTTTTAGAAAATTGAATCACATGTTCTTAGTTTTCTCTCCCTGCGTACAAGTTTTCATTTATGTTGTTAGATTTTCTCTTGTTTGCGGATGTTCCTGTTATTTTATTCTTTTGTGGTACGAGATGTATTTACTTATATAGTATTTTAAATACGAGTATATAGAGAGTTTAGAAACAAATGCAGATTTGCCTCTAGCTTCTTCTAGTAGCAGTTGTTCAGTATGTTGTGACCTATTTGATTGGTTTGCGAAGAAAGAGGAACGTCGAGTTAATTTGCTGTAAATTTAGACTACGTAATAGTAATGAGTAGACTTCGTGGAATTGCCACGAGAATCGTAAGGTTTACTGCGCACGCAGTATAGACTGTATGAGAAGGGGGCGTGCAAAGGATGGAGTATGTCTCTGATGTAAACACTGAGCAGTATACTGTGGTCACAATATAACCTGTATCCTGCATTCAAGAAATATAATGAATGATCAATGAAGTAGGAAATGTCTAAACATGTAAATACACAATTATTTTATAGTGAGATATATTAACTCTTAAAATTTAATGTAAGATACATCATCCTTGAATATGTGCAGTGCAGTGAAGAGTTACGTACATTTTGGGGACTGCAAAGTAACCTCCTCCGATGGTCACTCAAACAGTTTTTACATTGGTAAAATGGACATTCAACATCACACGATGTAATAGGTGCATATTTGAAGAACGGGAAGCCACTACTTTTTAGTACACCAACTTCAGACTTCTTGTCGTGACCTGATAGTACATCATTTATAATACGAAGTTGTGAATAGGCAGAATTTTTAGCAATAACGTTTCTCAACTTACATTTAACTTTTTCTGAAATTAGTGAAATGTTATTTTGGATAACGGTTTATGATACTGTATCCACTATATTAAGGACTTCTGAGAGTTGTAGTTTGGACGATTCTAACAGGATGATGCTTTTGGACACGATTTTAAAATTATTAGAATCAATGCACAGAATAGTATCTTCGAAAAAAAAATGTTATGTTTTATTTAACGATTCTCGCAACTGCAGAGGTTATATCAGCGTCGCCGGATGTGCTGGAATTTTATCCCGCAGGAGTTCTTTTACATGCCAGTAAATCTACTGACATGAGCCGATTCTGAAATATTATATTACGGCATGTTTTATTGAATTCTTGTCTGCACTGAACAAATGTTAAGTTTTGACTATTCCAACTATAGTAATGCAAAAACAAGTGCTTACATAGGTATACATTAGCTGTAGCTGCTCCATCTATTTGGACCGGTCACAACTCTTAACATGAAATGCTTATACTACGAGACCGGGCGGTCGCTCACCTCCTCTATACTACCGTACATTGGCAACTTGATAGCATGCTGTGTGTGGCAATTCAACGAAGTCTAATAATGAGCAAGCCCCGGATCCTTAGGTTCGAATCAATTTTGTTGCTATCTCGTTGCTCTCGAAATATTGCTTTTCTTGTTCGTTTTATATAGTAAAGAGTAACATTATTAAATTCAATATGACCTAAAAAGACCTAATTCGTAGGTTAGGACTTAGAGTGTCCTAAAGAGAGCCAATCTTTACCAAGCCGTTGTAATATATTAACAGTATGTTGTTTATTTTTATTTTTTCCCCGTAAAATCATATAAATTCCTAAACATAAGATTTAAAATGCTAAAACATAAATTGGAAAATCTAATTTTAATTTCTTAAAATCTATTAATTATTCTAGGCTTGGTAATGAGGTACGTCACAGGCCTTATATTTTTATATTCTCATCATTCACGTCTTGCTTCCTCAACTTTCAAACCCACCATCCGCTACTGTTATAGTCGCGACGCTGTTATTCCCGGCGTGACTCCTCCTCTTTGCTTACGTCTTAGGAAGTCAAGGCTCTATAAAGTCTAGGTAGGTAGTATCGTTCGCCATTTTTGTTCTTTCGTTGCCGAGCTACCGGACGAGGGATCTATTTGCCACACCGTTAAACATTATCATGTCGTAGCTCCTATGATAATAAATCAAACGCATTGTAATTCAGCAAGTAATTGAGCAGCAAATATCGTTACGGCATTGGTCTATTGAACAAGTTGGTAGTAGTAGCTCAAGGTTCGAATCTGCTCTAATCTTCTTTCTTTTTTTATTACAAATTTGTCATCATATGTGTCTCGCAAAGCTATAATTATGTGGCGATATGTCTTAGAATATGCCCAAACTCTAATAAATAATAAACCTCCCTCTCTCTTTCAAGCAATATTGCTATTTGTTAATACAAAGTTCTGTCTCGTCATTACGCTTGAAGATGGCACAGAAACAATAACTCATTGCCCTGGTTCGCATAGGTTATTCTGCGTATGCTACTCTCCGACAGGACTTCGATTGGAGAAATGTCATTTTCTCCGACGAAGTAATTGTCTCCAATAGCAACGATAGTACCATCCTAGTTTATTGTATGAATGGCCACCGCTATGATGTACGCTTCGTGAGACGAATTATTAACAAATCGGGTTGTGTGAGGATCTCGTGTTGGGGGTGGATGTCATACGATGGGGCAGGACTTCTAGAACGCATCCACGGGCGGTTTACGGCAGAAGTCTACGAACACATTTTGGCAAATGTAATGATCCCTTCTGCCCAAAAACAGTATCCAGAAGGAACACTTTTCTTCCAGCAGGATAATCATCCGATACACACCGCCAACCGGATTCAAAGATGGTTTACGAGGAGGCATGATGTCGACCCAGTCGACTGGCCTCCAAATTCACCAGATATGAATCCGATTCAAAATTTGTGGGCTGCAGTCAAAAGGATCCTACGCTCTAATTGGGCAGAACAACCACCCGTTCGGACACCTGAGGAATTGTGGGACAGAGTTCTAGATGCGTGGGAGGAGATTGCCAAGAATTTAGACCTGTTCCATAATCTTGTGGACTCCATGCCGCGCAGAATGAGGGCAGTTGTTGACGCAGGTGGTTTGTGGACGAGATACTAGTCCCCACCACAGGCCTTGTTTTGTTAATATATTCAAAAATTGTTTGTTTTGTTAATTTAATTATTTATTTATTTGTGTTTGATATGCGTCCGGTTTTTTAGGATGTGAAACAAGTATTTTTGTTTATACAGGCCAGGTCTCACCTATTAATAGCCCACAGGTGATGGGCAATAATATTTTTACAAGGCAGGCATAACGAAGTTTGTTAACAAATGCCATTTCACATTTAAACTAATAAATTAAATGAAAGTTAAAATAAAAAAATAATAATTTTACCGTACCGGGAGGAGAACGCACAACCTCGGGTACGGATGTCAGACTTCTTACCACTGGGCCACACACAGCTCGTAAGGTTTACTACATTATAGAAGGACGACTTTCAATGAAGAGACACCACATCAATGCCTTGCAGTGGGTTACGTTTACACGAGTGGACTGCGCGATAGAACTTAGCATTTCTATCGACCAAGAATCGGCCCTTCTTTTTGCTGCTAAGTGTACCTAAGGCTTGAATCAGAAATTATTAAAATGACAGTCTACAAAATGCATCCCAAATAGAATCTCAACAATGAATAATCCCTCATTTGAAAGTGTCGTTAAAGTATTACATCAATATAATCTGCTAAAGAACAAGAGTATAAATTTAACAGTAGCGGCCGGTGAGGCCTGATGTAACTAGTTTACGTAGGTCTACCTCCTTTACAGAATGTTTATTATTCATATTATTATTAATTAAAAATAATAAAATGTCACTCACCAAATAAGTTGCTATTTATACAAGAGGTTGACTCTGCGCATACCATATAACCGTTTATGTTACCCGTACCAGGTTGCATTAAAAGCCTGCATTTTAAAATTATCTTTCTGAAAAATTGTCAGAGATGGCGTAGGTCTGTTAAAACTTCCCTTCTTTAAATATAATTTTTTTTCTCGAAAAAGGATACTTTAACAATGAATTAATTACATCATCACTATTACTCGCATCTGTTTCAGTTTTCATTTTCCCGGAATACACAATAACACTGGAACGCACTCACTACTGTACTAGTTGTGAAGTATAGTATAACAGTACAACACCCTTGCGTAAGTCAGAGAAGAAAACAGTGTGGGCTTGCACCTGCTAGACAATGAGAATTTTCATGTTATTTGCGTATTATTTATGAAGACAAACCAACACTGCTTCTCAACCTTCCTCATCCACATCCCTTCCCACCCTTCAGGCGACCATTGACCAGAGACAGGTCTAAGGGACAAAGAGAATGATGGGTGGGTGGACACCGGCCAGGCCAGAAGAATTGGGCCTCAGTTCCAGCATTTCAAGTGCAATCTCAAAACCCGTGAAAACATACGAAATGTAGAAGCCAGACTCAGCCAGAAGATTTCAGGCCTCAGGAACAAATTTTACTGGAAGACAGGTCTATGTACATCACAAAATTTTCAAATACTTCTAAAACGCTAGATTCCTCATTCAAATACATAATATGTTACGTACATAAAAAACACAAAATTTGAGTTCGTTTAAGCCAGTGAGTGACTGAGGCCCGGCATCACTTGCCTCAGCCAATCGGCCGCCAAGAATTTTGAAGGAATGGAACATTTATCTGAAGAAAAAAAAAACTGGTAGATGCACCTGATTTTGTAATCTACTTCAATTTTTCATGAACGAAATTTCTTTTCTTGTTCAGATCTGGAACAACATCTGAAAGAGGAAAAGAATGCCCGAATCAAACTAATTGTGACAGACGGAGTCTTCTCCATGGACGGAAATATTGCACCACTAAACAAGATCTGTAAGCTTGCTAATGAATACGGTGCTCTCGTCTTCGTCGACGAAGCCCACGCAACAGGTTTCTTCGGTAAGACAGGCAGGTATGATATGATTTTCTTCTTTGGAGTTAATTAATTAACATTTTGAAATTCAAAGGGTAACCGTAGAAAAAAAAAAAGTTACAATTCTAAATGTTGCAATATTGCTATCCATCACTCTCTATCTCTCTGTCTATTTTACTCTCTCTGTCTCACGCGCACAGTTACAATAATAAAGGTGCGAAGTTTCAGAAGAACAGAGATTGTACTGTACACTCTGGACGCTCTCTACAAATTGACTACAGAAAACACGCTGCAATTAATACTGTAGTTGTGACTGAAAACGCAATCTTTCATGGTGTGCTCAAGCGGAAGTCATTTGTTATATCCGACTCACAGACTCTGTGGTGGGGATGGGATATGTCCTACCCAATTCTGGCTGGGAAACGGAAGGGACCAGTGGCGTTTATAGGTTCCTAAAACTGAGTGGGCAGCACATGCATATGTAAGAAATGGACAACTTGCCACTACGAATTTTGGAACAAATTAAATGCGACATTTTGAAAACAATTCTAGATTAAGAGAAAATAAATTGAAACTCTTAAAAATATCTAAATATATTTTGAATAAGCACTCATGTTATAAGTGCAGGTCAACTATCATTGTGCAACGATGCTAAATGCTTCCACCGTGGACTCGGGATTCTTCAAAAGTTTTTCACTCTTTTCTCTTTCCATGGATAACAGTGCCAAATTCGACAGTCTTCGCGTGTTCACTGTTGATCTCAGGTATGTTTTTATTCTCTTTATTGAAGAAAAACTTCGTTCGGAAGTAACATTGGTAACAGATAGTGTTAATAGGAAGCGCAATACTTTTCAGTTCAGGGTATAGCATGACTTGTTTATTTACTTTCGAGAAGAAATCAAGTGTTGTCCCATTAAAGTGAGAAAAGGAGTTTTTGGCTACTTCCATTTCATATTTCAATTAATTAGTGGTTATATCCAGAAACTTCTTCTATTGCTGTATGAACTGATTCACACAATCCATATTTAAAAAAAACATTCAGTTCTTGAATTCATAACATCAAATTCTCTAGATGTGTAATCATTGTGCTTTCAAATTTTCTCTACAGCTCAGAATTTATATGATCCCCTCAGAAAACAGTCGTCTGTATTTTTTTTGTATCCACTTCCAGGCGCTTTCCTGTGCCTAAAGTTGAAAGAATTAAGGTATCATTGAACTTACTGGGTAAGTCTACACCTGCATCTCTCTGCAAGCCATTCCTCTCCCCCAGATATGTACTTTGATGCTCAAACTATTGGCAAGGATACATGCATTATCCCACATTTCATTAAATCAGTGGTTTCCAAACTTTTAAGCCGCGACACACTTTTGAGTGGGACTTTTTTTGCGGCCCCCCCCCCACTACCGTACCGGCACTTAACCCCATCCGAAAAATACAAATCCCTGTAAAATCGAAAGTAACGATAGTTTTACCCAAAATCATTGGATGCCATTCAAGTCTTGGGCACAAGGTGTTTCCACATTTGTCAACACCAGAACAAAAGCACGTCCAATGTCAAATTTCAAGGGATTGTCTGGCTCAATTCGAGAAAAATACGCCCGATTTTTTGAGGCGGTTTGTGACTACTGATGAAACATGGATCCACAACTACATACCAGAAATAAAACAGCAATCGAAACAATGGAAGCACAGTGATTCTCTGCCTGCAAAGAAAGCAGAAGCTATTCAATCAATTGGGAAAGTCATGGCATTCGTGTTTTGGGATTCTAAGGGGATAGTATCGATTGACTATCAAGCAAAGGGGAGAACAATAACCGGAGAATATTATTCAAATCTTCTACTGAAAAGGAAAATTCGCGAGAAGAGGCCGGGTATGGCCAAGAAAAAGGTGTTTTATCACGACAATGCACCTGCTTACACATCTGCAATCGCGGTTGCTAATCTACACGAACTACGATTCGAATTGTTGCTGCGTCCCCCCAATCACCAGATCTCGCACCCTCACACTTCTTTCCTTTCCCAAAGTTCAAAATTCACTTGGCTGAGAAGAAATTTTCGTCAAATGAAGAGGTTATAGCAGCGAGTGTAGGACGTTTAGGACGGTTGTGTTTATTTACTTGAATAATAGAGATCGTTTGGAACAGTCAGTTTAAAGGATCATGTGTTGGTTTACCTGATTAATAGAGATCGTTTGGGATTCGGTAACTCTCTCACATAAACAACGCTAGTAGTAGTCAGTTTGTGGGATGATAGCCTGACTGTGAAATGGACGTTCCTGCTATAGAACACGTATTGACTACAAAAAGAGGTAATGTTTGTATTGTGTTGACAATTTCAAAGTAAGTTAGCGATGTGAACTGAAAGATGGAAAGGTGAAGATTCTATGTACGAACAGAAAATGCAGTGTAGTGGTGTATAGTGACTCAAAACTTTCGAAAATTATAAGTATGTGTGGAAAGCATAATCATTAACCCATAAGAGAGAAAATGCCTTCAGAAGTTGTAAGAACTATTTCTAAAAGGAAAGTGAAGGCACCAAAGAAAAAGAGAGGGGGTTAATAAATGAATTTGAAGAATATAACACTGGGGAAGTGACCCTAATGGAATATTTCAATACGGTCAAAATTCGTCTTAAATCTGAAAAATATAATAAGGTGACGATAGTTCTCTTGATTACATTTTTAATTTAAGAAACAAGTCTGGATAAAATGAGAGGGAGAATTTTGTTTCTGTAACTGTCTCAAACGTACTATGGAAATTGTGGGCAGGTAGGAGGGATCGTTCCATACATCCAATATTCACTGTCCCAAACGTCCTATGGAAATAGTCCCAAACGATACACATTTAGGTGGGATTGTCTCAAATGTCCAACGCTGATCACAGCAGCAGAAGGCTTTTCTGCAGACTTCGAGGAATCTTGTACAAGGAGGGTACAGTAGCACTGAAGCACGGTGAACCAAGTATGTGAGTCTCGGGGGGATTACTTTGAGAAATAAAGATTGTTTCAGAATAATCCTTGTTTAACTTCTATATTAGGCTATGAACTTTTCGAACAACCCTCGTACAAACACTGAACCTTTCATAACAAAGATAGTCCACACCTGTGGAGTAACGGCTAGCACATCTGGCTGCGAAATTAGGTGGCCCGGGTCGGGATAAGTTACCTGGTTGAGGTTTCTTCCCGGGTTTTCCCTCAACCCAATATGAGCCAATGCTGGGTAAATTTCGGTGCTGGACCCCGGACTCATTTCACCGGCATTATCACCTTCATCCCATTCAGATGCTAAATAACCTAAGATGTTGATAAAGCGTCGTAAAATAACCTACTAAAAAAACAAAGATGTCTACTAGATACAATCTAGTGGGGGCGATTATGTTGCAAGCTGGAAGGTACACGGATTCGATTTATTTGTGGATTTTCTCCATTGGTCCAATCCTTCCCGCCATATTATGGCCCTGACATCTCTCTCTTAACATAAATGGGTACCAGGAGTTATTTCTTTTGGTATAAAGGTGACAAGCACATAGTACTGACATCTCTACTGCCACTAATTCCGAATGGCTGTAAAGGTGGGAGCCTAAACCTCTCACTACCCTGTGGGCATCCATGGCCTGTAACAGGTAAGGCTACAATCAACTTTTACATTTAAGTCTCATAAAATAAAAGTCTGGCTGGCTGGCTGACTTTTAAAATATATGTAAAATTACTAGTCATATACTGGTAGTGGATAAAGAAACAATAATATAACAATTTGGCAAAATAGTGAAAAAATTTATCTGACTTCTAAGGCATGTAGTAATATACAGAGAGCGGCAGCAAAACGTTACCACGCTATGCAGGGGACGTGTTTGTTGAGCGCACGTTATTACGTAGTGTTGCATTACTACATTTGTTATTGAACATTATTTGTGTTATTTGTAACACCACTTGTCACCTAAACACTCCGTACAGTTCCTGCTGTCCGCACACTGTCTGCTGTCCCCACCACTCGGGAATGTTAGGCCTAGATTAATGAAACTGAACGCCCGCCCGTGTTGCTACAGCTACCAGTGAGTCAAGCAATGGATTGCGGGCAATCTGATCGCCCGAAGTCCCCTGCATAGTGCGGTAACTTTTCGTTGCCTCTCTCTGAATTATTATTATTACATTAGTAATAAGATGTTTGATGTAAAGAAACAAAGTCTTATTATCTCTGAAATCCATTAATTTGTTCACAGAGGAACTGAGGAATTCTACGATATTGTCGGCCAGGTGGACATTATAAACTCAACATTAGGGAAGGCAATGGGTGGGGCATCTGGGGGCTACACGACCGGACCCAAGGAGCTGATAGATCTGTTACGGCAGAGGGGACGCCCTTATCTCTTCTCTAACAGTCTTCCTCCTCCTGTTGTAGCGGCTGGCATCAAGGTAATAGATGGACATGTCAATATTGTTTGATAAAAGAGATTTTTTTCAGTATCTCGGATAATAAAAGGTCCTTAGAATAAATGTTTTATTAAGTTTCATACTGCAGTATTGCAGTGATAATGATTCGATTCTCACAAGAAATACATAATTTTGGTGCCTAATAACGCCATTTTTAGCACCCAGCAGGTGGCTAGATTCATGTTGCATTGCAATGACGCTGAATTTGTCATCTCATACTTTATGCTGTGTAAGGAGGAAGTCACAGGTATATTTACAAATATTGTCATCATAAGTGAAGAAAGAACGACTTCCTTGAGAGGGGAGAGGGGAAAGGGCAAAATAGGATAAAAAAGCTAATTCGTATGCATTCTTATCATGAGGTCGCACCCTCATGTAAAAGACATACTTACATAATATAATGCACAGCGAATAAATAAACATTCATATTTTCATTTTACTTGCAAATTAAAAGGGCTCGTTCTTTTTTGCTGTCTCAAAAGGATACACTATGCTACAGTTTCTTTTCCCCTTCTCTTTACAGGTTATTTTCCTATAATGTTGCATGTAGTAATCTATCTAGGATATGTATAAATACAGTAGCACGGTATATTTTTTTGTTTTTACTTAGTTATTTAACAATGCTGTATCAACTACTTGGTCATTTAGCGTCAATGGGATTGGTGATAGTGAGATGATATTTGACGAGATGAGGCCGAGGATTCGCCATATTACCTGGCATTCGCCTTACAGTTGGGAAAAAGCTCGAAAAAAAAATCCAACCAGGACAAAATCCAACTAGGTAATCAGTCCAAGCGGGAATTGAACCCACACCTGAGCGCAGCTCCAGATCAGTAGGCAAGCAGCTTAGCTGACTGAGCTACGCCGGTAGCTTACAGTAGTATCAAATGAAATTAAATTATGATACAACTACCTAAAGTGGCTCTTCAAACTAAACTAAAAGAACCAGGTAATGAAATGAACTGTATATATACTGTTTTCTCCAATAGGCCTACAGTTCTTCAGTTTCCCTTTTTCATGTACCTGTCCATGATTACATCATGATCTAATCGTTCAGTAATATCCCTTTCAGAATATAGTACCATCGAATTGGAGAAGCGTTCTTGCATCACTGGAGATTGATTCCAATTGTTAATTTCACAGAGCTCTCTGGTTAATTCGACGTATTGCTGAGACTCCTCTTTCATAAGTTGCACTATTTGAACGCAATGTAAAAGCTATTTTGATCATTTTACTGACAATAGGAAAAACATCAGTTATTTTAGATTGAAATTCTGTTGTGATTTCCTTAAAGGACCTTCTTTAAGATTCAGTTTAGTGTTTATCACGCTCCTAGCAATTTATATTTCAGCATCCAATAACCTCTTATCTACTTCTGCACCTTCTTTGTTCATTCTTAAAAATTTCTCGCTTGATACTGCTAGTAACAAAGCTTCACCTTCGGTAGCGTAGTTGGTGTAGCGCTGGCCTTCTATGCTCGAGGTTGCGGGTTCGATTCCGGCCCAGGTCGATGGCATTTAAGTATATTTAAATCCGACAGGCTCATGTCAGTAGATTTATTGGCATGTAAAACAACTCTAGCAGGACAAAATTCCGGCACACTGGCGACGCCGATATAACCTCTGTGGTTGCAAGCATCGTTAAATAAACCATAATTTTTTTTGGCTTCACCTGAAAATCGTCTTCTCATTTCTGCTTGTAATATATCAATTATGGGATAATGGAAACATAAAAGATATTTTTTTACCCTGAATACTGCCTTTTTTGTTCACTATGGTACCATACTATACTAGTGGAAAACGAAAAATGAACATGCGGAAGCAATGTTTCCACATGAAGTGTTTTACTGAATAATTATAAAGGTTGTATACTGGCTATGATTGTGATCACAGGGTAATGCACCTATGGACAGAGGCTACATATTGTTTTGAAAAACAACCTCAATATCTTGTGTAGCCTCCTTTAGCGACAATGCAGTCCTGCAATCGTGCATAGACACAATCATAGAGGTGTCAGATATCATCTTGGGTAATAGTGTTCCACGCTAATTCCGCCCGTTGTTGTAATTAGTAGAGGTTTGTTGCTGGTGTTGTAAACTGGACCAGATGCCGTCCCATCATGTCCCACACATTTAGAATGAGGGATAGGTCTGGTGATCGTGCTGCCCAGAGAAGTTGATGAACGCCTTAGAGAGCACGTTGGGTAATACGAGAAGTGTATCCACTGGCACTGTCCTACTGAAAGAGCACATATCCCTGACATAACGGCAACAGAAAGGGCAGGATGATGTTCTGGATGTATCGTGCATTGCTCAGTGTTCCCTCAACAAACACCAGAGGCGTAGGTCATTGTAGGCTATTGCTTCCTAGACCATGATGCCAGGAATTGGTGCTGGATGTGCTGCCAGGTACACTTCGGTCATTGTCATGGTCGACGTCGCACTCGCAAACGACCATCACTGACACAAAGGCAGAATCTGCTCTCATCAGTCATCACTAAGCACAATTCTGCGTCAGTCATCCCTCCAGTTGCGTCTTTCGCGGCATCATCCGAGATGAGCTGCAGGGTGATGAGGTTTGAGAGGAAGCCTGGCGAGCGACACTTTTGATCGTAGTCCGGCTTCCAGCAAGCGGTTGCTGATGATCCTAGCTGACACTCTGGGTGCAACAGTGGCCCTAATCTGTGCTGCAGTCGCCATGCAATCAGCAGTGGCTGCTCATCTGATGTGATTGTCCAGGCATGAATCTGTATGCTGCTGCCGTCCAGAACCAGGATGACGAGCATATGCACCATCATTGTATCAATGGCACCAACAATGATACACTTCACGTTCAACGTATTGGGCAATTCTTCAGAAGGACCATCTAGCCTCCCACAGGTCCACAATCCGACCTCGCTCAAATTCAGTTAATTGCACGAATTGTGCTCATCTACGCTATCCTGGCATGTCTACAATGTTTACTAAACACAGTATGATGCTCGAAATAACAGACCACTCTTTCAACAAGTCAACTACAGTTGTTTCATGCTTAGTACCGGTACTTGGTTCCTACTCCTTCCACAGCACAGCACTATTAATCACTGCATTTACTGGCCTCTATCAGTGTTCCATGCGAATATGGTGTTTCTACGTCATTTTTGTAGAGATGTACATTTTTCATTTTCCACTAGTGTATTTTAATTTATCCATGTTCCTTTGTCACACTGATTTGTTCACGATACTATCGAGTAATTTTATAGAAATAATACGAGGTCACTTCACTCTAAGTATTTCCTGTGTTGTAGGCTACATGAATCAGTCCCTTCTACGTCATGATCTTTAAAGTATAAATCATTACTTTTAGAAAACTTCTTTATCTCTTTCCAAATTCCCAACCACTTCTTTTCATTTCTATGTGTCCCTAAAATTCCAATTGTCCCTTGAATTGCAAATTGCAAGAGGCAGTACATGAATCACATCGCTGGACATTTAAATTAGCAAAATACGGCTCTGAAACTATCAAACAAACAATGAAGTCTAGAGTCTGAATATTTTCCAATCCTCTCTTAACCTATGAGGATCTCTCTGCGCCTTTTAAAATTACTGTAGCTATTGCTTTAATAACAA
Organism: Periplaneta americana; assembly: GCF_040183065.1. Taxonomy (NCBI): domain Eukaryota; kingdom Metazoa; phylum Arthropoda; class Insecta; order Blattodea; family Blattidae; genus Periplaneta; species Periplaneta americana. The sequence goes on from NC_091118.1 coordinate 109,066,927, forward strand.
TCAAGTTAAATGCTGTGGAGTAATGGTTAGCATGCCTGACCGTGAAACTAGCGGGCCCCAGGTTCAAATCCTGGTAGGGACAAGTTATCTGGTTGAGGTTTTTTCCAGGGTTTTCCTCCAACCCATTAAGAGCAAATGCTGGGTAACTTTCGGTGCTAGGTACCGGACTCATTTCACTGACATTATCACCTTCATCTCATTCAGACGCTAGATAACCTTAGCAGTTGATAAAGCATCGTAAAATAACCAATTAAAAACAACAATCAAGCTGCAGTCCTACAAGGCCAACGAGTATCACTCAATTTATTCATTTCATGGGGATTATTCTTAAGGTCGCTCTCGGTAGCGGAGTTGGTATAGCGCTGGCCTTCTATGCTCGAGGTTGCGGGTTCGATCCCGGCCGAGGTCGATGGCATTTAAGTGTGTTTAAATGCGACAGGCTCATGTCAGATTTACTGGCATGTAAAAGAACTCCTGCAGGACAAAATTTCTGGCACACCGGCGACGCTGATATAACCTCTGCAGTTGCGAGCGTCGTTAAATAAACCATATTTAATTTTAATTTATTCTTAAGTTGCTTATTAATCTCTACCAATGACAAGTGTACCTGGATGGGAAAAATACTCACACAGTGAATGTATTGCATTAAAAATGAAACATGCTAGATCATTTTCCTTACAAGCAGAAACAATAATACGGTACTAGATTCAGTTTGTGAGTCATGCAAGAAAGATGCATATTTGTGGTTTTCACAAACTAATGCCTGTAATCCATGATTAACAACGGCCATGACAGCTGCACCTTCATAATACTGTCCAACCATTAATGCTATGATTTATAAGTTCTTATTATTAATATATGATAGTATTATTGTGACTAGTCACTAGAGAATCTGCACTATGGGAAATTGAGACAACTATTATCCCGAATAATCTCGCTTTCACAAGCGACTATTTAAGATATATAACACATATATACATCTCCTCAAGATTTATGCCATTTAGCTTCATCTAGACTCAAAGGGCCTTAGAGCTACAGGATGACGATAATAATAAGTGGCTACAAATAAAGGAAAATTGCAATAAACATGCTACTGCAAAATTATGTGTAGAGTAATTTAAAAAGTCGCAAATACTGACTTGCCTCATTGCCTCACGAAGAATGGGAGTACAGAATATTCATACCACCAACTAGCTTTGAATATCTGACCACACCAACATATTGTTTGAAACATTTGGAGATGGATCTGCACATACACTTATACCCTCTACTGTTACATCAAGTTAATTTAACATAGTGTCCACATCTGTGGAGTAATGGTTAGCGCGTCTGACCGCGAAACCAGGTGGTCCGGGTTCGAATCCTGGTCGGGACAAGTTACCTGGTTGTGGTTTTTTCTGGGGTTTTCCCTCAACCCAATATGAGCAAATGCTGGGTAAGTATCGGTGCTGGATCCTGGACTCATTTCACCGACATTAACACCTTCATTTCATCCAGATGCTAAATAACCTGAGATGTTGATACAGCATCGTAAAATAACCCTTAAAAATTTAACATAGCCTAATTGTTCACTATATCAACAGCACTTCGTAGCAACGCCATATTGTATTCTTTCTGTACCAAAAAAAATAATATGGTGTTGCTACGAACCAAAAATAGGATTGCTGCCACCACTATTAAAAAACTTAATGCTTCATTGCACTATACTGATTGCTCTCTGCAAATTAGATTCAAACATATGCACAGCTTAAACGATACTGAATACTACTGGCCCAGTGACAAATAATGCATTCAGTATTATTAATACGCTTTATAGAAAAATAATTTATTTACTTGAAATGAAATAATATATTGTAGAAATATTAAGAGAGGAAAGCACAATATTGTATTTTAATGCGTTTCATAGTGTATTCTGTAATTGAAAGTCGATTTATTTTTTTTTAATTACGTTTCTGAATACTACATTTCATTGTTGTGTATGTGGTTCTAGCATTAGAAGGGGAAAGAGTAGACGACTGCCAAAGTAATCGCAAATGATTTCAAGATTCCTGTCCTGATTGCCTACATACTTAGACAGGAAACAACAATATAATAATAAAAAATATGATCGCTTCGACCTGTATTGTTGTTCATTTTTGCATTATGTTGACTGCAATATTAAAAGCTTGAGAATTTCATGCTAAATTTAACGTTCTTTCTTTCTGTAAAAAAACTAATTTTTTAAACTTAAAATATTTAACAAGCAGGCCTACGAACTGCAACAAATTTAATAAGCATCTCAGCGAATCGTTGTGAACTGGATGAATGACACCACCAGGGTGCGAATTAACTGGGGGGGATGGAGGATTTCCCCCCCCACCCTGTTGGAAAGTTATCCCCCTCTCACAAATTCATATTATCATCGCTGCCAGGGATAACTTCATCCCCCCCCTCATAAAATATAATTGAATCACTAAATTCGAAAAGGGAATAAGTCACCTTCAGTTACTTTTAAGAAAAACACAACTTCCGCACACAACAAAATATAAACAAATTGCATCGAAAATATTTCTATGAACCAATCATGATCACATAAGATATTTAAGTAAAAAAAACGTAAATTTCTCAATTTATTCTGCCCTATAGAAACAATTTTTGGGTGTGGACTTGTTCCCCTTTCATATCTAACGAAATATATTGTAAAAAATATTAAGTTATCTCCATTATTCAAATCAAAAGCTTTATTGTGTACCAATTTATGAACAATAGTAGAGTGTAGCACATAGAGACATTGAAAGCTTTCGGTTATTACATAAACCAAAAAATTTTTGTGTGGGGACTTGTTCCCTTTTCATATCTAACGAAATATATTGCACAAATATTAAACAAAATGTATCGTTATCTCCATTATTCAATTAATATTAGAGGAGAAAAATTCGCTCCAGCGCCAGGATCGAACCCGGATCCTTGGTTCTACGTACCAAGTGCTCTCACCATTGAGCTACGCCGAAGTTCAATCCGCAGCACCGGATCGAACCCCTCTCCTCCAGTATTTTTCCCTTCGTGGCCTGACTCCAAGTTGGGCATGTATGCTGACATTTTTTATATTAATTAACTGTCATTATACAAGGAGCGCACTCAGTTGAGTGACTTAGTGGCCGGGATTCCACAGTAATATGCACAGTAAGCTATACAGTAATATGTACTGTTGCTCGAAGAATCTACGTAGGCCTAAAGATTAATATTTTTTGGTCCTACAGAATACATCTGTTATGGTAACAACTTAATATTATAGGAGAAAAAATCGCACCGGTGGCGGCAGGGTTTACATATTATAAACCCCTGACTTAGCCATTTTTATTCAATTTTGCTTGTAGTGATCACTGTTTACAACACCTTTCTTGCGTTTTACAGGACGTGAAGAAGTACTATTTTCATCGTTTGACGCCATTTTACTCGTGATACATATTTTTCCTCCAGATGGCAGGAACAACAAACTTGAATACCTTATGAGAAGGGAACAAGTCGTGGACTAAGCTCCTTTTCAAAGTAAACATGAAAACTAAGTGTTTAAATCTAAACTAAGGAGATGTGGGACCTGTTCCCTTTTCATGCAGAATGAAAGAGCATACCTAAATTAGTATGGCTACAGTCTTAACTCATTTTTGCCAAAACTGTGACTTATTTCCTTTTCATATTTAGTGATTCAATTGTTTTAATTCGAGTATACTTTATAAAGTATGTATAAAGTAAGCAAAGGAAATAATATTGATGTATTATCATCACTGGCAAGCTGACAACAATCAGTAACTTAGGAATTACACATCTTATCTCAAGCCTGTTCATGGATATAATAATTATTATAATCAAGATGCAAGACAAGCAACTCAGTGCGACCAAGCGTTGAGCTGTATAGAATGAGGATAATAATTTTATGTATGGTATTCTCTATCTAGGATTCTATCCCCCTCCCCCATCAGAAATCTTAATTCGCACCCTGGACACCACTACTGTTAAGATCACACAGGTCAGACATTTTTTCGTATTGTGATTACTCGTATGGTCACTAGTTGCAGGGTGAATGTCATCAGCCGCAATAACAAAAGATGGACCAACACACTATTATGCATAGTATTAGCAGGCTCTTCATTATTAGTTACGTTTACTTCCACTTTGTTCTATACTTTTAAAAAAGGAACGGATATCTTGAGACCTCATTGTCACTCGAAGTGAAATCTCTCTAGATCCTAGAAACTAAAGTTAATATTGTCATTAGTGATACTGAATTTAGTTTTAAAAGAACCACGTGACAATCAACAAAACAGTGTTGCCAGTGTTATTGGTAATAGTAATTAAAAACCACAATCTAACAAAACAGAATCACTTATATTAATCATACTTTACATGGTCAATACAATAATTATTAACAAATTACTTGCATTTAATTTTCAATTTTATGGGAAATTTTATTATAACTCCATTGTTACGTAGTGTACTGGTAATATTATAAGGATTATAACAGTGCGCAGAGTGTCGAATTGAAAGGGACATGTGCACAGGGAAGAGATAGAAAAGTAGTCCCACACAAAATGTTGCAAGCTTGTCCTAATTCCATCTTACCCACACTTACTTACTTACAAATGGCTTTTAAGGAACCCACAGGTTCAGTGCCGCCCTCACATAAGCCCACCATCAGTCCCTATCCTGTGCAAGATTAATCCATTCTCTATCATCATATCCCACCTCCCTCAAATCCATTTTAATATTATCCTCCCATCTACGTCTTTTTCCCTCCAGTCTCCCAACTAACACTATATGCATTTCTGGATTCGTCCATAGTGCTACATGCCCTGCCCATCTCAAACATCTGGATTTAATATTCCTAATTATGTCAGGTGAAGAATACAATGCGTGCAGTTCTGCATTGTGTAACTTTTTCCATTCTCCTGTAACTTCATCTCTCTTAGCCCCAAATATTTTCCTAAGAACCTTATTCTCAAACACCCTTAATCTCTGTTCCTCTCTCAAAGTGAGATTCCAAGTTTCACAACAATACAGAACAACCGGTAATATAACTGTTTTATAAATTCTAACTTTCAGATTTTTTGACAGCAGATTAGATGACAAAAGCTTCTCAACAGAATAATAACACGCATTTTCCATATTTATTCTGCGCTTAATTTCCTCCTTAGTGTCATTAATATGTGTTACTGTTGCTTCAAGATATTTGAATTTTTCCACCTCTTCGAAGGATAAATCTCCAATTTTTGTGTTTCTTTCTTACCCATACAATAAAGATAAATCGCATAATGAATGCCTATATTTATTATTTAAAAACATAACGTTTACATAAACATTGATTTGTATATTAATTTGCAGATAAACCTATTAGAACGTCTCAAAATAAATTATGTTCTCATAACTAAGGCCGAGTGCACACAGAATCAGACGCGACGTGACACGGCGCGGCGTGACGCTACGTTTTGCTTTACAACGCCTCGCGACAGCTTAACACGGTCTGCTCGCGACAACTGATTTGCTGGCTGTATGGGATTGGAAAACTGGCCTAGGCTAGAAAATGGCGTCAATAGTAGAGGACTGTCTATATGAAAAATTCTATTGTATTTGCTTATTATTTCCTAAGGACGCAAGCTCCTAAAAATCTATACGATTGAAAGAGTCTTAAAATTAAAATGTACTGCACAAACGTCATTTTTTATGGTTATGACTACTTCACGATTCACAATAAAGAAAAATAATACTCGTATATTAAATCAATAATGAGTGATAATATAGAGCAGACAGTTAGGCTTACTACAAATTACACTGGTCAACAGTCGTTTTGCGCCAGACATAAAACTAACAAATTCTTACTAATTTCGACCTCCTGAATTAATAAATAACAAGCAAACTGTTCCATCGCTTCGGGTTTTCGAGATGCACAATATTATTAATTTTCTATGCATTTTATTTAGAAAATCACCGTATTTCGTGTGTAACTATTTTGTTTTACAAATGTTAAGACCCATTATGTGAAAATAATATTAGTATAAGTAGGGCACCATGTTAGAAGCACTTGTAGAAAGGGAAATTATTTTATTGCCCTTCTGCGAGTCTATTTCGAGGGAGTGAAACAGGTTCGCGGTATAAATTCACTTGAGTTTACCTGATTTTACTTGAGATGAGCATTTCTTTCACGGTGAACTTTAATTACATTACTGTAGTTTATATTTTGCAATATATCACCATGTCAAAACCACTTCTAGAAGCGGAAATTGTTTTATTGCCCTTTTCGGTTCCATTTGTAGGGGAAGAAACAGGTTCGCCGTATGGAAACGCTTCAGTTTACCAGGATATTTTTGTGGTATTAGTATTCTGTGTAAGACGTGTATTTCTTTAAAGTGTGCTTTAATGATAATATTCAATGTACGAATGGTTTTTATGTGCGGATTTGAAGGTTGTAGCATTGCTTTTTGGAATGCAATTAGGCTACACAAAATTTTGCTGTTCTCTGTACGAATTATTGGAGAGTCGCGCTCGAGATATTTTATTTTTATTTTATTTTATTGGGTTATTTTACGACACTGTATCAACATCTAGGTTATTTAGCGTCTGAATAAAATGAAGGTGTTAATACCGGTGAAATGAGTCCGGGGTCCAGCACCGAAAGTTACCCAGCATTTGCTCGTATTGGGTTGAGGGAAAACCCCGGAAAAAACCTCAACTAGGTAACTTTCCCCGATCGGGATTCGAACCCGGGCCGCCTGGTTTCGCGGCCAGACGCGCTGACCGTTACTCCACAGGTATGGACTCGCGCTCGAGGTAAGCATTATAAAATAAAACGACAATCACTAGAGCCAAGGAAGAAAAATATTATACATCAACCCCTTGTACCTCAAAGCGAAGTAATTCTACCCGTTTTACGCAATAAGTTAGGGTTAATGAAGAATTTTGTTAAAGGGATAAATTGTAAAACTGAAGCATTTAAAAATATCCAGGAAAAATTTCCTGCTATTAATAATCCGTGGAGCTACATCCCGTGAAGAGCCCAGACCGACCAGCCGGCTGCTGGCCTCACGTCCACACGCCAAAACAGAGGTGGACGATCATCCAACTAGAATGGCAGTATTGTGTGGTTAGCAAGATGATCCCCCCAGTCGTTATATCTGGCTTTCGCTAACTATCGTAGCTCCCCAAGTGCATCACGATGCTAGGTGGGCACCGGTCCCATACACTGGCCAAAATTTCATGAGAAAATTTCTTCCCCCATGAGGGCTCGGACCAGCGAGTATTCCTTAACATTTCCTGCTATTAGTGATTCAAAAATAAAAGAGGGAGTTCTCAATGGACCACAAATTAGAGAAATAATAGACAATCACTTCGAATCTTTGCTGGAACGAAAATAGACAGCCAACTGGATTGCATTCGAGGTTGAATTAATTTTCTGGATAACTGTAGAAGTGAGAACTATGAAAAACTAGTGAAAAATTTACTGTGGCGTATTAAACTAGGGGTTGTAAAATTTCCCTGAAAATTCACTTCTTTCACTCACATCTTGACTTTTTTTCCCGAGAATTGTGCGATTTCAGTGATGAGCATGATGAGCGCTTCCATCAAGAAATTTCAACTATGGAAAAAAGATACCAAGGACAATGGAGTACCAATATGCTAGCAGACTATTGTTGGACTTTAGCTCGTGATGTACAGCTATCAAAAGAAAAAGTGGCCGCTCACCTGAAACAAAGTTCCCTTCGGGTATCTTCGCTACAATTCGGAGACAGGCGATGTTACATGTTGTTGGACCACGTTGCCTGATATCTACAGTTATAATTGAAGTATTCTGTGTGTTATTCGATAGCGTAATGATAGCGTTCAGACCTCTTATTCATGAGGTCCTGCGTTCGACTACAACCTCGTGCTTTTTATGTTCTTTTTTGTTTTGTTTTTGAGAGAGACAAACTATACATAATGGCTCCTTTCTCTTTTACGATTATTTTAGTAATTAACATCAGGTTCATTAATATATTATGCCATGACTTTATCATTATGATATTGTGGCTGCAAATGGAAAGAAAAAAGATTTTATTCTCAATAAAATATCTTTCGTGGCATAAACAAAACAAATTTACTGGCGTCGGCCTTAAAACATTCAAACAATTAAGCGTTCAAAAACAAAACAAAAAGCTACAATTCAATATTTAGCCTATCTTCCTCTTATCTCGATCACCTTGCAGTCGAGTGGGCATGGAATTGACTAGTCTTTGCAAATAGCGACTGTTCTTAGACACGATATTCCAGGCATTCTGAACATACATACATAAGTGTTCTGTCCATGGGCAGGTCTTTCATTGCAAACCCAGCATTCTCCAATCTTTCCTATTTTCTGCCTTCCTCTTAGTCTCCGCATATGATCCACATATCCTAATGTTGTCTATTATTCTTTTCAATCAGAGACCCAACCAATTCCTTTTTCTCTTTCTAATCAGTTTCAGCATCATTCTTTCTTCGCTCACTTTTTCAAGCACAATGCTATTTATTATTCTCTCTGTCCACTTCACACGCACCGTTCTTCTCCACATTCACATTTCAAATGCTTCAATTCGTTTCTCTTCATTTCGTCGTAATGTCCATGTTCCTTCCCCATACAATGCCACACTCCACACAAAGCACTTCACTAGTCTCTTCCTTAGTTCTTTTTCCAGAGGTCCGCAGAAGATCCTTCTTCTTCTATTAAAAGCTTCCTTTGTTCATGTTTGCAGTTTTTCTTGGGAAGGATAGGCCTAAATGCGGCAACATCCCGTTGCTTTCCGCACACCACTATCTCTTTCGCATCTTATTAAATTCCAGGGGGCCCAAGCGTGGAGATGAGGAGAGTGGATTTGACTAATTGGGCCCTCCGGACTTCACCGAAAGTCACGGCAAGGGTTAAATATTAATTCTATCAGGATGTTTGACCCGATCAGAGACAAGGATATCTCAATTAGCCTTTGCCCCCTGCATCCTGGACTAGCTTCTACGAATCATCAGAAAATCTTAGAGTGTGATTGGGCCAATTTTTCCGAAAATGTTTCCACACTTTTGCCCTCGTAGTTCAGCGGACGAACGTCGGAATTTAGATGTCAACATCTCAGGTTCAATTCCTTGTTACTCCTTTTCATTTTATTGTGGTTCAAGATAGTATAATGTAATAATACAAAAATAAAAACTAATACCAGTATTATGCAACTGGATTTTTCCAAACCTAATATTAAATTTATGTTATTTATATCGCTAAAGAACGATTACAATATAAATAACTTGAATATTATTTATACAGTATCACTAAAGAACGATAACAGAATATAAATGATAAATATTGGTTTGTTTAATTAATATAAGATATTATATAATACGTATTTAATTATCTAAATAAAATAACCTATTTTACAAAGAACGATGTTTTATTTGTGTTATAATAATTACAGATTATTTATATTGCGAAAGAACAATAACAATATAAATAACTTGAATATTATTTTATAATGCTAATGAAGGAAAACAGAATATAAATGATAACTTGAATATTATTTATATCGCTAAAGAATAATAATATAAAAAACGTGAATATTATTCATATCGGAATTTCACAGATTTATTACAGATGTATTTAAGAAATTGTAGAAGAATAGTAATTAGTAACAGTGTCCTATTTATTCTTCTTGGAGCCAAATTTGTAACTTTTAAAAGTGTGGTTACTATGCTGAAGTGTATGTGTTGCAACGGATGCTTGATTTGTTATGTATGTGAGTCAGTTATGGGATGCTTGATGTCGCAATTTCGTAATTATAGTTTGATTGTGTTTGTGTGACTATTGTGTATTAATTTATGATGTATGGTACGGAAAGCTGCATATTTGTGTTATAGAAGTGTTACGTATGTGTGTTGTTAATGTTTTTGTATGTTTCAAATTGAAGGGCTCGGTGCAATAAGGTGCTAACCCTCACTTTTGTGAAAATTGAGATTTATACACAAACATACGTGGAATAATATTGTGCACTTTCTATCAAAAGATGGCTCTGGTATGAGTATAAATTTCGCAGCAGTAAATGCATATCCTTTTTCTAATCAATGTTAAGAGCCATTTGGTTTGAGCAATAAGGCGCTAACCTAAACCAAGTTGGAAGGAGAAAGTAGTCAAATGAACAGATTCTAAAAAAAGAAGTTAATTGAAACGATGACGTAACTACACTGATGATAGCATCGACGACCCAGATTATATTATATCTGACTGGAAATGAAGGCACATCGGAAGAAGTACGGATTAATTTAATTTCTCATTATTAAAATAGTATTGAGGGATGACACCTTCTTGCATCAAAGTTAAATGTTATAAAAGTTACATATATATATATATATATATATATATATATATATATATATATATATATATATATATCTCCTTTTTTTTATTATTTTACTCCAGTGTTTCAGTGTGAATTAAACATATCAAGGGAACCTGAGATCACTCACATTAAATTCCCTCCAAACAGGAAAAGAAAGAGTCACCATCAAGACTGGGAACGTTTTAAACACAAGAGAAGGAAAAATAAAGGACAACAATATACTTCACTATTCAACACAGAAGTTATTCAAACTAAAGCGATCGTGATTTTGTTCGCGTACACTAGAGTTGTATTCTCGGAGATATTGTTCTACTGTTTATACTACAGAAGACTGGTCATATACAGAGTGTATCAAAAGGTCAGGTCAATCCTTAAGGAGGTGATTCAGGATCTTATTTGCAACAAAAAATCCTAATACACTTTTTCAATATTCATCCCCGTTTCCGAGTTACATGAATATCACGTACCGTATCTATCCCCATTTGATTCCACACCTAATGGACCTGTCTGCTTGAGAGAAGGTAGGCTAATTGTCAGTTGTCTAGAGCAGATACACAAAATGTCCCCCTCTTGCACGAACACACGCTTCAGCACGCCGTCTGACTTCTCGCTGCTCATTAGCCAATCCGTGCTTATGTATCTCCATTGCAGCCGTGTTAACCTTTGCAACGAGCTCTTCCCTGCTTGCTGTCTCCTTTTGGTACACTTTCTTCTTCTTGCAGCCCCAGAGAAAGAAGTTCAATGGTGTTAAGTCTGGGGACTGGGCTGGCCAGGCAACTATGGTATCAACTATATGGTACTCCAGCACATTTCAGACTTCCAGTACGCCAATGGTTAGATCACCATTTTCGAGGTAGATAGATTGAAAGTGGTGGTCCCATTGCCTGGCCAGCCCAGTTCCCAGACCTAACACCATTGGACTTCTTTCTCTGGGGCTCCATGAAGGAGAAAATGCACCAAACGAAGACAGCAAGCAGGGAAGAGCTCGTTGCAAAGATTAACACGACTGCAATGGAGATACACTAGCACGGATTGGATAATGTGCAGCAAGCGGTCAGACAGCGTGCTGAAGTGTGTATTCGTGCGAAAGGGGGGAATTTTGAGCATCTGCTCTAGACTACTGACAATTAACCTGCCTTCTCTCAAGCAGACAGGTCCATTAGGTGTGGAACAAATGAGGATAGGTACGGTACGTGATATTCGTGTAACTCGGAAACGGGGATGAATATTGAAACAATGTATTAGGATTTTTGTTGCAAATAAGATCCTGAATCACCTCCTTAAGGCTTGACCAGACCTTTTGATACACCCTGTATAATCTTAAATGCTAATAGAAAAAATAAGTTTACAGTAACGAAGATGTATCAGTTGGACTTTAAAAATTTTCGTCCATTGACTTATTTAATACTGAAGAAAATAGTTTCAGATTCAAAGAAACCTCTCCAATTTTCAAATGCCTCTTTGTTTAAGATTGACTCAGCTTTACCAGGCTTTTTAGAGGTTGGTTACACTTACTAGCATGAACTGTCATTACATTCAGTACACTCTCAAGAAATGGGGTCGTCATAGTTCAACAATTTCAATTTGTTATTTACAACTTAAATATTCAACACAACTTCCTATAGAGAGTCGAAAATTAGCAGATGTAATGCTATTTCTGGAATAGATCCCACCAGTACATCATGTTTTCTACAGGAATCTCGTTACTCACGGTACTGCAGGTGAAGAACATTAACCTGAAAATGTGGATATACTTGATATATAGTGCATGGTAAAATTGAATTGTTGTAATGCCATTTAAATTTCGGCCAGTGTATGGGACCAGTGCCCACTCAGCATCGTGATGCACAAGGGGAGCTGCGATAGGTAGCGAAATCTGATTACGAAAGCCGCTATAACGGCTGGGGGATCACCGTGCTAACGACACGATACCTGCATTCTGGTTGGATGATCGTCCACCTCTGCTTCGGCATGTGGACGTGAGGTCAGCAGCCGGCTGGACGATCATGGTCCTTCATGGACTGTCGTGCCTCGGATTATTAATATTATTATTATAAGCAAATATTGTTGTAAACACAGTATAATACAACGTAAATTGGAATGTCCAAGTGTAGAGGACAAAATCAGATATTATTCATTATAATTCAAATTAGTTAGATTGTATAAGTGTTCAGAATAAATTTGTGTTTGTAATTCATTCGTAATCCCTCTCAAAGCAGTGTCCAACCATCTGGTGCAATAAGGTGCTAACCCACATAGACATCCCCGATTATCAAATATGCCTGTAATATAGGTCTTCCAAATTCGGTAAAATGTTTCAAAATTACATAAATGTAACTTAAGAGTCACAGCTTCACATTGAAAGCAGTTTCAGCATTTAAATTTCAATATTTGGAATTATGCCTTTTTCTAAACTTTAAAATGCTCATATCTCAGAAGTAACTATTTGTGGGTTAACACCTTATTGCACCGAGCCCTTCAATTGGTAACTGATATTTGTTTTGCAATCGCAATGCCTAATTTACGGATTGATTATGTTTTCCTTACATCGCGTAAGCTAATTTAATTTTCTTTTCCATTTCTCTTTATGCTTATCTTTTTTGTGTATAAAACTATAGCCCTAACATACATATGTAAAATAGGGCTAACCCCCCATTGGAGATACAATAATAATAATTATTATTCATATCGTTATAAAACGATAACAGAATACAAATGATGACTTGAATTTTATTCATATCTCTAAAGAACGATAACAAAATATAAATAACGTGATATCCATAAAGAACGATAACTGGATATAAATGATAATTTGAATATCATTTACATCGCTAAAGAACGATTAAAAAATAAAATGAAAACTTGAAGAAGGCCCGAACCTATAACCTTTGAATCATTAAACAAGCACTCTACCGCTGGTCTACGAGGCGCAGATATGGAACACTTTCATAGTTCCGGAACTGCTTGTACAAGCACATGCATTGTGTAACATCGCCGCGGCCCGAAGTGGACTTTTGAAAATATTCGCTGTTCACGAGTGCGGCCACTTTTTTTTTTTTTTGACAACTGTACCTGATGCCAATTGTAAAAGAAAATGCAGAAAAAGAAAGCTGTAATCTTCGAACAGTGAATATTTAGCCTTATTGTCATTATATAAAACAATATTTTGAATAGATATAAATTCCAAAATTTCTCAAAAACCGTAACCAACAACTGTTTTTATTGTCATATTCGTATTCAGGAGGGTCACATTATATAGAAAACATATAGCACATGCCTAGCGCAAAAAAAATGTTAGCATTTGTTACGCAGTGTCATTATTATAAATTATTATTCACCTGGTGCTTTCATCTCATTTGCAATTTTTCACATATTTTCAGAAACCACATTAATTTCGTGATATTGTTTCAAAGATTGTACAGAATGTATCTTTCCTGTACTAAATCAACTAATTTATCTGCATCGAGCTCCATTATGAATAATGTGCACTACACAACAATAGTATTTTTTGTAGATAATGAAAGCGTGCAATCATAGCCACTACTAACGCATGCGCAGTACACTGCAGCTATCAGACAGTCTCCTCGTGACGAACTTCTAGCAGTCATTCGATGTTGTCTCTTCGTGTCTCCTTGTGTCTGCTCGCGATCGTCGCGCCACGTCTGATTCTGTGTGCACCGCATCATAAGAAATCAATGGGAGACAAGTACCACGAGACAAAATGTCGCGTCGCACCACGCTGCGTCTGATTCTGTGTGCACCCGGCCTAATGCTAGTGAGAGACGGTATATCACTCTGACCTCGGCCACTGATTGTCACTTATCAAATAATGTAATAATGACATTCAACTAAGCAATAATGATCTCAATGAGAGTTATATCACAGTCTAGTATATACAGTCACGAAGTTCAATACGTAGTAAATATGCATCCATAGATAGTTGCTAACCACTAGGATCGCTACTATCGCCTCATCACAGACAATGCGAAATAGTACCTGCAGTCTATTGTTTCTAGTACCCTCAACAACCCAAGCTTCGTGACTGTACATACTAGACTGTGGTTATATTCCTGATGAATGGTTCTCACTGTTGTAATACAAATTTGATTGATTCTAAATTGCCATTTAGGACTTCAACATAAATTAAGCAGATCCATGATCTGAACAAACCATTATTTAGTAAGCAGAGTGGAACAGAGACAAAAAGAACATGAACACCTGCTTCTTCCAATGGGGCCCTAATTATATCAGCATTTGAACGTTGAGACAAATTATCATATCAGTTATGGGAAAACAGTAATGGTAGAGTGTTCTGTGAGCCCAGTTCTTGGTTCTTAGCTTTCTTGAAGGTTCTGCAGACACATTACAGAAATCATGTGCATCCAATAAAATAATTAACCTTAAAAATAATAAATTATAGAAATATTGACTTACTGTACCTTTTTAATAAGTCCAGTAGGGTACAAAGCTCGACAAGTATTCCGCAGTGCAGTAGAGTGCCTTGTCTTCCACACCCAACACTGAAAATTACGAAATACATTTTTTGCAACATCACTAAAGCATTGCAAGTATATTCTGGACATGTTTAAATGTTGGCAGGCCTTTGACATGGTCCTTAATAGCAATAAGTTGGCTGAGCGTGTGAGGCACAACACGAAGAGGTTTCGAGATTCTATGATGAAGGCTGGCTTTACAGTAGCTGGGGAGAATCATCCCATCTGCCCAATAATGCTGTGTGAGGAGCGCCTGGCTACAGTATTTGCAGATGAGATGCTAGGTAAGTGCATATATTGACTTTAGACCCAATCATTCTAGTCCATTCTATTATCTATGGACCAGACCAGCAGTCGAGGCACAGTTGGAGATCCAAGTTTTGACTGTTGATACCAGCTGTCCTAGTTATCCTCAATTCCTCCAGGAAAATTTCAGAATTTTACTTTAAACTATACCGCAATCAACTTTTTCCAAACATGTTTCTGTTCATCAATTTATAATCATTCAAAAATATTACACAAAGTGATCCAAAAAACTAAAGAATTACATTATAATACAATACAAAACTCTGAACATAAAATCAAAACAACTTGGAATAGGCCTATAATTGAGAAAGGGAGTGGAAGATCAAAAAGTAAAGAAACAAACTATACCCTTACATCTAACACTACAAAAATGTCAAATCCAAATGAAATTGCAAATATAATATTAACAAATATTTTCTTTCAATAACTGATAGTAACATTATTTTGGGGAATGTTGAGGCTAACAGTTTAGACACTTTAACACAATATTTTCTAACAAAATTCCCAAATATTCAAATATTTCCAACATACAAATAAGAAATAACTGCAGTTATTAAAAATCTAAATTCAAAAAACTCCCCAGGGTATGAAGAAATAACAATCAAAATATTAAAAGCGAGTTCACATATCATAGGTCACTAAGTTATTCAATGTTCAGTGGCATATTCCCTGAGAAACTGAAATATTCAATGGTTATTCCTATCTTCAAAAAAGGAGAAACAACGTCTCCAGAAAATTACACCACTTCTACCATTCTTCTCCAAAGTCTTTGAAAAAGTAATGTATAAAAGATTACTTCAACATCTTGAAAAATACAACATTTTAATCCCAGAACAGTTTAGATTTAGGAAAAATAAATCCATGGAAAATACAACATTTAGTTAAAGTGACAAAATTCTAGAGACAAGTAATAAAAAATTACAAGTTGGAGGGATTTTCTGTGATTTATCCAAAACATTTGACTGTATAAATCATAAAATGCTGTTAGAAAAAGTAGATTATTATGTAATTGAAGGCCTTGCACACCGATGGTTTCACTCATATCTCATAGATAGGAAACAGAAAGTTGAAATCAGTACCACTATGAAATCTGCCTCCACATGGGGAACTACTAGTAATGGAATTCCACAAGGATCAATATTACGGTAGGTCCTCTACTTTTTCTAGTGTTCATAAATGATCTTGCCCCCCCTAATAAAAGATGAAGGTCATCCCATATTATTTGCAGTACAGTACAGCCAATAACTCCAACACATTCCAATATTCAACAGAGACAATTCTCCTCAAAATATGCGATTGGTTCTCAGCCAATAAATTAGTATTAAATTGTAACAAAACCAACATAATCCAATTTAAATACTATCCAAATTCAAACTCGAAAATTTAAAGCGCAATAATTAATAATAGAAACAATAACAACCAAATTTCTTGACTTACAAATCAATATGTTAAATGGGAAAAATCATATTAAAGAAATTATCCCCAAACAAAATTCAGCATGTTTTGCTATTAAATCTATGCAAAAGACAGTAAATATCAATACCTTAAAAACAATATACTTTGCATACTTCCACTTGATAATGAGTTGTGGAATAATATTCTGGGGAAATTCTACAGATAGTAACAGTATATTCCTACTACAAAAAAAAAAAAGAGTAGGCCTACTGGTAACTAGAATAATAGTAGGTCCCAAATCTAGGGAATTGTGTAGGACCATTTTCAAAAATTACAAATAATGCCCATGGCTTGTCAGTATATTTTTTCATTAATAAACTTCCTCGTATGTAATCGTGAAAATTTTTAACTAATTCAACACTTCATAGCATAAATACTTGTAAAAAAATGACTTTCATAATCCATTGGCAAGTCTATCGTGCTATCAAAAAGGAATGTGTTATATTGCAGTAAAAATTTTTAATAGCCTCCCTATGGATATAAAAAATCAAACTCAAAACATAAGATTATTTAGGACAAAATTAAAGAAGTATCTAATTTCTCACGCCTTCTATTTTGTAGATGAATTTATGACATTCAACAATGCTGCATGAATATTTCTGTCTTGTATTAAGTATCAATACTAACCCCTTGTGTTGTAGTGTAGTATATTGTAAAAGTCTTCAGTGTATACATATTTCAACTAGACTGTGACTATAATTAAGATTTTGTAGTACTATTACGATTTTTTGTTTACATTCCATATTCTAGCTGTGAAGCAATGTATGAATACCATGCAATGTAAATAAGTACAATACAATATAATCATCCCATCATGTTACTTACTTACTTACTTACTGGCTTTTAAGGAACCCGTAGGTTCATTGCCGCCCTCACATAAGCCCGCCATTGGTCCCTATCCTGTGCAAGATCAATCCAGTCTCCACCATCATATCCCACCTCCCTCAAATCCATCCTAATATTATCCTCCCATCTACGTCTCGGCCTCCCCAAAGGTCTTTTTCCCTCCGGTTTCCCATCATGTTACAATGCTAAAAAAATCTGTGCAGCTGGAAGTATTATTAAGTAAATAAAATAATCACACTATTGAGATGCCTAGGGTCTTTATTAAAGAAAGATTAAGTGAATGTATAGTGTCATATCCTATGGTGTAGTTAAATGATAGAATTTCCAGCTTCAAAGCCAGAGGACCCTGCAGGGGAATAGATACTTATATTTACCTTGTCTTAGTCTTGATATGTCCACTATAATAAAATCAATGATGGCACATCACTGTAAGTGTGTTGACATACTGCCAGTACATGGTTCCGTATTTATTCATGTCTCGTGTATCAATTTCAGCTGTAATGATGCAACTCCGCATGGTTATGAACAATGATTAAAAGTATAAATGTTATTTAATTAAGAAGATACATTCTTGTATGTAAAACTTTTCAGCTATTCCTCACCCCAAATAAAACACACATTGTTTATTTAACACTCTTGAAGTGCAGCAACTATCTATTCATTAACAGACACAATGACGTGAATTAACTAAATTGTATACATACCTTTTTTTTAACAGGAAAGGGAATTTACGTGATAGGATTCAGCTACCCAGTTGTTCCTAAAGGCAAAGCAAGAATTCGAGTACAGATTTCAGCCAGCCATTCAGATGAAGACATAGATAAGGCAGTGACTGCATTTATAGAAGTTGGGAAAAAACTCAACGTAATCCCATAATTAAAACATGATCTGAGATTTACTAGATTGCATATAAAAAAAAGATCAGTAATCCACCGATAAGTTAAATTGCATGAAGTGATACCTGATATGACGGCTACTTTTAAAGTGAACTATTCTTTGGACATAATGTAATATAGTTTAATAAACCATATACAAACTGCCATACGACAGACAAATAACATTAAACTGTAAAATCTATAGTAGTCGAGTACTTTGGCTTCTCTTTCACTTCTGTTTTCATGATTGTTATCATCATTGTTATATAAGGGTTATTATGTAACTACGTTTTCTTAAAGAATAACAAGTGTACTATTGTTTGAATGACTTATCTTGATTAAAAATATTTTTCGAACTTGACAGCCCTTTCTTTCTCTGGAATCCAATCCAAATCTGTAATGCCATATCACTGGTAAAAGTGCATAAAACCAAAACCTAGAAAGCCCTGAGAATAAACATTTTCAGGATTACAATAAAACTGTTTTATGTTAAATTTGCTTGACATGTGACCAAAAGAATGGTTCATAAAATTATCTCAAAATAATTTCACACAGTTTCACGAATTATACTTTTATTCACATGTCAAGCAAATTGAACACAGAACAGTTTTATTGCATTTCTAAAAATTTTGATTCTCAGGACTTACGAGGTTCTGCACTTTTGCGAATGATATGCTGTTGGCTGATGCCAACTTACAGTATAAATAATTAAAGTTATTTTCTACTTTATTTGATTTTACCCTATTCCACAAGATGAGCACGTCCAACTGTTTTGTGCTACATTTAATGTATTTTTTTCTGTGATCTTCATAAAGTGTTAATTCCTGCTGTCACTGGTAGGTATATGTATGTGTGTGTGTGTGTGTGTGTGTGTGTGTGTATAATATTATATATACTGTGAATCTATATTGTGAGAACATTTGTTTACTTCATCGCCACAGTTAATATATTTTAAGCATTATAAAAAAATTCACCACTGTCGTCACTACCAACTACCGCTGCTGCTTCTATCACAACTACCATCATCACCAATAGCACTACCACTACCACCATTTGACCTGTTCCATTTTCAGGAACTAGCAAACTGGAAGACTTATATCATATTTAAGATGAAAGTTGACATTGATAACCATGATGAGATCACACAATTATAAATTGATGTAATGTGCTTTATGATTTGACAATAGTGCCATGTTGAAAACTCCATTCAAATCCCATCACCTGGTAGAATAATTCGTAATAAATGAAAAGTATGTTGGGGAAGTACGCATTAACTATTCTAATCACAAACAACATAACAAAACTGCATGACTTTTTATGATTAAAAACTAATGTGTATTACAAGTTCACTTTTTATTCTGATTTCAGAAGTTCTGTCAGTTTCTTTCCACTGTGTACAATGTGTACCGAGAGCATTATAAGAAGGAAGCAGATTTCTTTAAGTTAACTAAAAGTTAAAAATGACACAGAGTATAGATACTTGAATGAATATGATGTCAGAACCGTTTTGAGACCTTGTTCACAACATTCTGAAATCTAACAGAGCAGAGTTGGGTCACAAAGACTGGAGAATGAATCTAGTGAAGCATGCTTGCTATTTATAAATAATGGTTGAGACTGTTCATTTGAACTTGTGTATGAAAAGCGAGCACCGCCTACTGAAGTAATACACAAGTCTACATTAGCAGAAGCTGTAGCAAATACTAATAGGTTAGTATGGGATGGTGTAAACTTCAATTAAACAGCAAACATGGAGTTACATCATTCACTACAATCGGCTAACGCTTTCAATTCCAATGGTATTATTTATACCAGAAAGGGGGTTTTGCTTGCTAATTTATAATTATGGCTAGTTGGAATATTAGCTTTCAGTACATAAAAATCCACTCCCTAATTATAATCCCGCAGGGAATTAATTTATTGGGAGGGAATTTTTGCAGTACAGGTCTTCAGATTAGCACAATGTTTATGATCTGTGTTAACAAAATTGTCTTGGAAGTATTGCTGTTGATCTCAGTTCAGTGTATTGCTATAGCTGTTCTGTGTTTATTTCTCTATTGATGTTGAACCTTTAATGTCTTGCTATGTCTACATACAGGTGTATGAACAATCCTAATGTATTTTGTTACATTTGTGGAAAGTATGTAGTGCTAAAATAATTAACAGCTATAACAGACTTTATGAAGAATGTCTGCTATATCTGATTTCAGTTTGTATTTTGCTCTGTCTGATCCTAACGTTCATAGCTTTACTTAGTCCCTGGAACAATTCCTATATTATATGCGTTTTCAGGCTTTTATAATAAATGTGATCAGAATTAGGTTTTGGATATTCCATGTCCTGCCACTTATTTCAAACATTTCGAAATGCCCCCCCTCCCCTCATTTTTTCTGAGAAGGACCCGAAGACATGTACCGCAACTTGAGGCTTCAGGAATGATTGTTGAAGTCCTTAGGACCACATTCCTGTAAATATAGGATTCACTGCTTGGTGTTATCTTATCGATTCAGCTATGGCATCCAGGTCTGACGGAGTCTCCCTGTTGTCCACAGCCTTCTCAGATCAATGGCATCTGTTCACAAATCACTTACTACGTCCTGCTGTATCCTATATTAACCTGAAAATCGCAGCATCATAGATAGTGCAATCCATTATGGCACCATCCGTCCAAGAGAGCTACACAGAATCATCAGAGCCTTGGTCTATTGTAGTTCACTATGGAAGCCCCTTCGACTCTCTGGGATCATATGCAGCTCCCCAGACAGATGATGCCTGTAGGTGAATCACAGCACTTTGTCTGCTGGATCTCCTGGTCGACCTGAAACTATTGAAGATGATACATGAAGTTTAAACTAATGAAGGCAAAATGAGTCTGAGGTCCAATGCCGAAAGTTACCCAGCAATTCTGCTTCAAGTGGTTGAGGAGGAAAACCTGGAAAAAAAAAAACCCAACCAGGATTGAACTTGGACCTGCTCATTTCACAGTCAGGCATGGTAATCATTACTCCACAGTAATGAACCATTTTGAAACTACATATAGGTTTCATCATCAGGAAAGGTCCCCTACTCTGTTGAACTCGTTACATTAGTTGGAGGGCATCGTGCATTTCTATATTTTGTGATTCCAATTGTGTAATTGTTGTGGATACCATGCTGAAGTTACTGCTGATGATCTTCATTTGTTCTTGCAGCTGCTTTGATATCAGTGACTTTGCAGATTCAATAGTTGCGTCTTCCCTACTGAAAGTACAGATTACTGCAGTGATGTCTTTGTAATGCTGAGTATAACATTATGGCTTTTAGCCACATGTCCCAATGAGTTACAACAGATCGTGGAGGCAAGGAACTCTTACTTTCGCAATTATTGGACGAACCTTAAAGAATATTTTACCATGTTACTTACAAACCTGTCGATTTCACAAAGTGATAACCATATACCTTCGGCTACCCTATGTAGGGGCTACAGGTTAAACAGGTAAGATGTATTATGTCTAGGTAGCGTTTCTGTATACTAGTAGTTGCTTTTGTCATGTAAGGTGTAGCATCAGTGAGAAACAGAAGTATGTTTGTTTCCACTTGGCCAGAGAATGGACACAGCATTATCAAACAGGGCATCGATTGCAGAATGATTAACTTTAACGAGAATTTCAGAAGTTAACGAATATTTCTTTTTTCGGAATTATCAGATAAAAGTATACTAACAACATGGCCTACATATCTACCAACGATATCTGTTGTTTCGTCAATTGAAACCCACATTTTATTATAAGCAACAGTACTTCTAATCTCACCAAGAACAGCTTTACAACAGATTGTAAATAATTCTTGTGGAGATATGATTCACATGGAAGTTACTTACCTCTGCATTTCTCCATGAAATGTTTAAAAGCAGAATTTTTAACTTTCAAAATAAGGAATAGTGGCACATACCAATATTTTGCACAAATCCATAAAGAGCTCTGGTTGCTAATTTGTACTTCTTAAAGTGGATGGGAGATGATCTTGCTGTGTCTTGACACGAAGTTTAACATGTTCACTATGTATCTTCGAATTACAATGTATTTGCACAAAATGCCACTTACATAATTTACATAATATCTTGCACCCTTTCACGCAAAAATACTCATTACCAAATTTGTCCACCAATTTCTGTTGTATGCTGTGCTTTTTGTTTTCTGCACATTTCTGAACAACTAGACTATGCTGTGGATGGCACATGTGCTCTTAACAAATGACTCCAACTGGTAAAAGTACCTGGATAAGGAAAAACAAACCTTCATGTTATGACTGTTGCTTTGATATTCTAGTTGGAAGTGTCTGGTCAGAGCTCATTATGTCAAACTCCAGCTATATATATACCGCTAACCTGTTTCCAATGTTTTGATGAATATAATCCGAGCTCTAGTGATCATTATCATCACCATCATCAATTCATCATCAGCTTGTGTGGTCTTAAATAATACTCGGTCGTCAAATTGCAAATTCACTTAAAGTATCTGTAAAAAATGCACTGTTCTATATAATAATCATTATCATCCTTTGGTGCTACAATCCTGGGTGGGTTTTAGTCTCTTTAACAACAGCCTTCCATCTTCTTTGTCGTCTATCATATTTGTCCAGCCTCTCACTTCCATAGTCTCAAAGTTTTTAGTTACACCATCCATCCACTTCACTTTTGGTCTACCCTTTCTCCTCCTATTATACCAGGTGTTCCAGATTACCCTTATCAGCCTTTTTCTCGAAAACTATATGATACTGGTTGTTCATAAAAAAATTTGATAACCGAAACCTATGTAAAGAATCAATTGGTGGTAGTACCATTTCCTGTAATAAATCGGAAGTAGGGGTATCTGTGGTCAACTTCGAAATTTCAAATGAGAATATAGGTCATTGAAGGTACCATTGGAAATTGATTTTAAAAAGAAACAACTTTTACCGAAACTTTTTTTTCTAACTTTCATTGTTCGCTCACAAAACAACAAAAATGGTATCTTCTGAGAAATGTTGTACATACTGCACTGGTAGTAGGTACATGATAATTGTAAACACTGCAGGTCTTGAAATCAAGTCACTTTCTACTGTCTTTTATTTTTCATAGTAACAGTGAATTTTGTTTATTCGTCCATATCATGTCGTCTCCCTGTGAGTTTGCTATTCGGAAAATGTTATTCACAAATGAAGCATTCGACATGTTGATACTTAGAGAATGCCATCAGAATTGCAAGAGAAGCAGCACAATTTTACGCAGAGAGATATCCATTGCGTGCCCATCATTCGTACAATGTTTTCCAGCATCTTGCAAAGCATGTGCATTCAAACGGTATGATGCAATTGAAACACAAGGTTGAGCATATCGGACGAATGTGAGAAATGAGAAAGAATGAGATGTCCTCGCTACAATGATAGTTAATTCTCATGGTTCCACAAGAAGGATTAACCGTGACAGTGTTTACAATTCTCAAAGACAACAAATTTCATCCATACCATATTCCTCTCCATCAGGAACTTGGAGGACATGACTTCCACACTCGTGTTGATTTCTGCGACTGGTTTCTAGTCCAGAATTCTGTGGACTGATGAGACAACTTTCAAAGGTAATGGTCAGGTGGATCTCCACAATGCCATTACTGGTCTCCGGTTAATCCACACTGGCTACATGAAGTAGACTACCAGTATGTATGGAGCCTCAACACACGGTGTGGCCTTCTCGGACACCGATCCATAGGACCTTACTTTTTTTAGGAGAACTTGAATGGTAGAATGTACACATGCTTCCTTTGGAACATTTTGCACCAGCTGCTTCATGATGGTTCCCCTTACGATCTGGTTAACGACATGGTTTTAGCAGGATGGCTGTCCAGTTCACTTTTCATGTAGAGCTCGGCGAGTTGTTGTTGTTTCCTCTACAGTGGATTGGACGAGGAGGACCAGTAGCTTGGCTAGCCCAATCTCCTGACTTCACTCCAAATTACTACTTCTTGTGGGGGAGAATTAAAGACATGGTCTATTAGGTGCGTCCAAAAACTAGGAAAGACATGAAACAAAGAATTAGACAATTCTGTGGATCTCTCAGTTGTGCTGAAATGCTCCGTGCAATCACGGATGCTAGGAGGAAATCAGACGTTGTTTAGCATACGGTGGCGGACATTTTGAACACTTACTGTAAAGAGTGTATGTACTTAGACAACATACAACATTTTTCAGAAGATACCATTTTTTGTTGTTTTGTGAGTAAACAATAAAAGTTAGAAAAAGTTACAGTAGAAGTTGTTTCTTTATAAAAGTAGTTTCCAATGGTACCTTCAACGACCTATGATCTCATTTGAAACTTCGAAGTTGACCACAGATACCACTACTTCCGATTTGTTACAGGAAATAGTACTACCACCAATCAATTCTTTACATAGGTTTTGGTTATCACTTTTTTTTTATGAACAACCAGTATCAGAGAAAAAAAGGCTGATATGTCTGAAACACCCGGTACAGTCTCCTCTTTAACATTCTTGTTGGTATTCGCAGGGATGTAGTCGTAAAAAAGTGCCAGGGCGCTTCATGAAAGTTTATTTTTATAATTATTATTATTATCATTACATACCAGTATTATTATTATTATTATTATTATTATTATTTATTATTATTATTACGGTAAAACCCAGTGGCGGCTCCTGCATATTTCCTAAGAGGAGGAAAGAAATTAACAGCACTAAATGACACCTTCTTGAATGAAACATGCTACAAATTAGCCTACATGTATACATGTAAGACCAGGTAGTGTTGGGGTTGGCCTTCCCTTCTGTATAGCAATAATCTGTTCTTGTAAACTGAGTTTCCTAAATTGTCCAAAATATATTATAATTTCACTTCTATTCATTGTTGAATAATTGCACAAATTAACAATTACAAGGAAATTCACAACCTCGTAGCATTTTTCGAGCACACTACAGCATCACACGTGTTGGAAGAGACTAGCTACTAACTCGTAACCGGAACCGTTTTATGGAAATGGAAATGGGAATGGGAAATAATCTGAGGAAAGCAAAAACATTGCACCCACCCATGTGGTCTGTGTTTCACATGTATATTTTACAAGTTCAGTATCACATACTTTTGAAGAATGTCAGTTCTTGTAAAGTTATGCTATCATTCATTATTGTTCAAAGCTGCCGGTGGCCGATTAATTTTTTATGTTAAAAATGATGTAGTTTGGAGTACCTACTTTTAGTTTCAAATATATTTGTACAAAACTGACAACTTGGCTGTTGCCCTGTCTAGTAAACAATGAACAGAGGTGAATTTCAGGGGCCAACTACGTAAAACTACTTCCTCTTTGTTTTACATAAACCCGACTTTAACTTTCAAATATCCACGAAAGTTTCAAACCATGAATAGTAGCGTATATAAAGTGCAATGAATAATATTTTTGATTTATAATTTAAAAAAAAGTTTACATGGTATCTTTCATAGCGTTGCGTTAAAACTGTTTTTGTTGTGTCTCCTCCTAGATGTGTTATAGTCCGGTTGAATGCAACATCGTTAGGTGGTAGCGGTAGCGAGCTTGCTGCACGACCAGTCGGTTTCTATTTCCCGCCCATGACTGATTCAGAGGAGGATCTCCTCCCTCTCCCTCTTGCTTTAAAACTCTGCTTCTTTCTCTGGCCGCTAGTATGCTGTTGTCTATGTGTGTTAACTGCAGTAGAGGAGGAATGGAGTGCCTTTCCTCTACACAGACAATCTCGCATCTTTCTCACAGTTTTTTACAGCACATGAGCGCATGTCGTTTAAAACTCGATCAACCGAGTTTTTCTTATAGCTGTGAACTTAAAAATTATCGAATCTTCCTCGAATTTCAAGGCACATGTTTTATTTGGTATTTACTTTCAAAAGAAGAAAATGTGAGGAGGACGTTCCTCCCTTCCCTCCCCCGAGGAACAGCCACTGGTAAAAACCCCAACAAGACGCTCTTTGAGACACCGCATATAAACTGAGTATTTACCAGGACTGCTGCATATTAGGTGGGTATTCTAATTTTTTTACTTACATACAGTATCTATTATCATTTTGTTATTGAGATACATCATTCATGACGAGTAGTACAGTATTACCCCATTATGTAAAATGTCAAAGACATATACATTACCGGTAAGTAGATCTACTTAATCCTTTCGAAAAAAAAAAGTATTTTATACAGTAGCTGTTTGCCTGGTATGTGAACCCTTACAATAAATAATTTACATTTTCAATACGACTTAAAATATTAATTTATACTGAATGACACACCATCTGAACAAGACCTTTCCATTCAACACTTAGTGTGATCAGAATCACGATGAACCAAGAACAATAAACTGACCAGCAAAAATTTCCAAAATTACGGCCAATTGAGGAATATGTTCTGTGTGTTCAACCAGCTTTTCCATTGTTGTGTTTTCAACCTTCCCTTCAACCAGCTTTACTACGGACACTATCAAAATATAACGGAAAAAATGTGGATTGTATCGTAAGGGTGGTGGGCAAAACCTAATCCTTGTAAGACAACAAGTGCTATTATTTGGCCTTTGCGTACAGTCTGTGAAATAAATTTTCTTTCAGTGCGTAACTTATGTGTATAAGTGTTGGTTTTGGTTAATGTTTTAAGAACAATTTCCGATATTTTTTTTTGTATTAATTTTACAACAGTCGAGTTTTTTATTACTAAAATAAAATGTGTTTATGTAGTTTGGTATAAGTCCAGTTAAATAAAATGACTTTATATGATAACATTAAGCAATGTATGTCATTAAAAAGTTGAATAAGATGCACGTAAGGCTATTATTATTATTTTAAAAAGTAAAGATAAAGGAGCAGGGTGCTCACAGGTTGCAGAAAAAATACTGGGATGTTGTCCTGGCATGCCCTGGCACAACTACACCTCTGGGTATTCGTGTTTCTGGCATTATATTTAGATGTCCCAGCCATCGTATCTTTTGGGATTTTACAATATCCAGCCCTTCAATCAGGTTGTATAGTTCGTTATTAGAGCACATCCTCCATCCTTGTTAATCTCTTAGGATCGAATATTCCATGCAAGATCTTGCGTTCGAAGCATCTCAGAGAGTTCTCATCATTCTTTGTTAATGTCCTTTATCTCTGAGCTGTAAGTGACTACAGGACAGATCAATATTCTATTAATTTTAACCTTTGTCATCTGTGAAATTATTTGGTTCTTAAACAGTTGTGAATTAGCGCAAAAGACCTGGTTTCCCGCCTGTATTCTATCATTAACACAGTCGCTCATGTCATAGTTAAGGGCTTCTAAATAGCAAAATTGAGTTACACTTTCGAACATTACATCTTGGATGATTATGTACTGGGAAGTTTTTCAGTTTTCGGAGGTGGAGACTACTGTTTTCTGTAGTAAAACTGTAAATGAAGTAAAAATCTCCCTCTCACGTTGTTATGACTGGACACACTGACATTGATGAAGCCAACTGCAGATATCCATGCCAATATATACCTATGAACATAACTGAACATAAAGATATATTCAACATAAAAGAGGTACATTAAATTTTATTAACATAATAACATGTTTACATACATGCATGCATACATATATACACACATACATACCATATATTATTTATGTATTTTTTACTTACATGCATACATTCGTATCATTTGAACTACAAAAATATGTTTTTATCCAAAATTTTGGATATTAGAGAAAAATGCATGAAGGTGCACTCCATTGCATATTCCTGAGCTTAGGGCCCCAGCCATTACAAATACGCGACATTACATGCACATATATAAGTACGAATTTGTTACACTAAGATTTTTCTTCAGTTAAAGAGCTTCGAAGAACAATGGAAGAACTTTATATTACACCACCTATATGTTGTGAATTATCAATTGATCACACCCACCCAGCATCACTGCAACAAACGTGTAAAACATTCTGCTTGTAACTAAATTGAACCAATGGCTAGAGTTAATGAAATTCTGTAAAAATATAATTACATTGGAGGTTACTTAGATGTCGTATTTCATAAAATAACTTTTGGAATGGGACATAACAGTCAGAATTGATAGAAAAAAAATGACGATTCATTAAACTCCAAGAACTCAACAGTTCTGTTGCCAACAAATATGGCAGCCATTCAGACACAGTATATTACCTCCATTGTTCTTTATTATACTTCAAGCCGTCGGCAGAGATGTTATGCAATGTAAATGCAACTTCAGGTTATCTTTCTCTAACATCCATTGTTAACAATTCCACACATGTACACTCTCTTCACAACCAAGGGAACTATGCTAATGTTCGGAAAGTAAATTGATCGTCTTTAATTCTGTCTATACAAACGCTAAAATAAGTGTTGCAATTAATGTAGCTACAACACAACACACACAAATATAATGAAGAAACAATATATTATGGCAATCATCAAATCAGTCAACAAACTTCAACTTTTGCATAGATCTTTTTTGTCTTCAAAGCACATAAATCTAAAATAACAATTATGAAAATGTAATTGTCCAAAATGTTACATATTCTATAAAAAATTCTTCTTGCATAAGAAACAGGCATCAAGCAGAATTAAATTCATAAAATTCTAATTTTAACTAAGCTGGCAACATACTCAATTTACCAATGTAGATAAAACTGCTACGCACTGTTGAAGATTGATTCTACTGGTACAATGAAGTACTGTTCTCAGTTACACTTTCCTTTATACATTAATAGTGAAAAGTTCTTTGAGTTCTTTATTGTAAAAGTTATGGCAACTCGTATGTGAACTGCAGTGTCAAATTATTTGCTTAGTTTGTGAGAGAAAAGAACTTTTATGCAATTTGTAGTTATCCTGCCATAAAAGATGCCTTTGTTAATTTAAAACATTTCTCATACTAATCTCAATTTTAGAAACATAAGTACGTAAAAATATACTCTTCCCATAATAAAACAGGTTTTTCAGCATTCGAAATAAATTATACAGTTTAAGGCAATGAATATGCAATACTATTTATTATATTCAATATGTCAAATACTGTGAACAGAAATTAATTTTAATACTATGACATTGCATAAGAAATCAGTCTTGTCATCAATATTTTACTTACAGTACGAGTTTCTATAAATTAAAATTATCAATAAAATGTATAATTTATTTAGAAAATATTTTCGTGAAAAGTGATTGGTAACATTTTTTCCATCTACCTGCAGCATCTTTAAAACATGTCAATTATTATTATTATTATTATTATTATTATTATTATTATTTGATAAATTATTTGTTTTAATCAATACATATCAATTTACGGGGCAGCCAGGTAGCTCAGTTGGTAGAGCAGCTGGCTACGGACTGGAAGGTCCGGGGTTCGATCCCAGGTGGTGACAGGATTTTTTCTCGTTGCCAAACTTTCAGAACGGCCCCGAGGTTCACTCAGCCTCCTATAAAACTGAGTACCGGGTCTTTCCCGGGGGTAAAAGGCGGTCAGAGCGTGGTGCCAACCACGCCACCTCATTCTAGTGCCGAGGTCATGGAAAGCATGGGGCTCTACCTCCGTGCCCCCCAAATGCATTCATGGCATGTTACGGGGGATACCTTTTTTTTTTTTTTTACCATATCAATTTACGACATGTAGAAATTCACAGAGTCTATCTAAATCTGAGTGTTGTTTTCAGAACTTAACCTTTAGAGATCTCTATTTGTTGCTGTCCTGTTATTTTGTCTATATATTTGGATGTCACTTCCAAATCAATGATTACCATTAGTATGACTTCAGCCTTCAGATACTACATTATTTGGCTCTACATATTGAGATACTTATACATAGGGGAGAGTCGGGTAGTATCGGACATCGGGTTAATATCGGACAGTGAGTTTCTTTCATCTACCACACGATGATAGTACCTGATTGACATGGTTACGTTTCTGTGATGTCGCATAGAGAAACATAACCATGTCATTCAGGTACTACCATATGGTGGTAGATGAAAAAAACGCACTGTCCAAAATTACCCGATGTCCGATACTAACCGACTCTCCCCTAAAAAGAAAGTCTCTTTCATAATCATTGCACAGTATCCTTCAATGCTTCAGAGCTTAATCCAGCATTACAGACTTGGAGGGCCATTTGGCATGTCTCATTCCAAACTATTTGATATGTTGAATATATTTCGAAAAATTCTACAATTTTTTTTCTATAGAGGATAAGTATGTTGGTGATCAAAATTAAATCTTTCTACGTACTTCTTCAGGTGTTGATCAATAAGTCCTGTTGCTGTTAAGACTAATAATATTTTCACAGACTCAATCTTACATGCATATTTGTATTTAACTGGTAGGAGAATATATTTCAATATATTTTCCATTTCTGTTTTTTTATTATACAGTAATCTGATAGATGGGCAACTTCGATTATACAGACAGTTCTTTTTGACATGTATAATAATAATAATAATAATAATAATAATAATAATAATAATAATTAGCCATCATCATCATCATCATCATACAATTTAACACATTGTAACAACTAACAAAGAAAGTGTAACTGAAACAACAGGGATGAGTTACGTGTACAGTGAAAGTTGTCTATACTATCAGCTGGTATAGTACATATGTAGGGCGACCATAACTTTCCAATAGGGTGGTTCATGATACTATGGCAAAAACTAAAGCTGTTCTAATCTTAGCTCCACATGCCTTGTTTTTGTCCTTTAGGATAGTCAAACTGCTCTGTTAAATTTTAAGTTAAAGAAATGGTATCTAGAAGTCACTCCAGGCATGAGTAAATGAATAAGTCTAATAGTTCGAGCTTCTCCTGCAAACTGGCTCCTTGGGAAGCCAATCTCTGAATTGTCGACAGAAATATTACCAAGTAGATTAGATATGCTATGATGTGTACAGTTCCACCACTTAGACCAGCGATGTCATCCTGTTCTATTACATACTGTGTTTCAATTTCGTTCCAGCAAGAGAGTGCATTCAAACCTTACCTCCCCTACTTGCAGTCTTATGCTAGACGTGATAGGGGAGTACAAATTTAATACAGTGCATCACTTGATCTCATGCTAAAAGAGTAAAGAGCATTGAAGCTATCACGATATCCTCAATTATTTCAATTTCTTTCAGTAATATTATCTATGTTCGGCAGCATGTATAGGTGTGAACAGTTTTTTTCTTTCATGAAAATTAACAAATCTAGGCCAAAGAGTCCATTAATAATCTATAAAACTTTCTAAAGTTAAAACATTAAAAGTGTTACAATTTTTATGAAAGGTAATGTACCTTTATGACAGACAGGCCTCGTTTCAACACCGGTGTGGTGTCATCTTCAGTGTAGTTCGAAAGTGTTGAAATGGGGCCCATCTGTCATAAAGGTACATTACCTTTTTTTAAAAATTGTAATACTTTTAGTTTTATAGTTTTAATAAAGTTTTAAAGTGAACAATAAAAAACAATGAATCACGACATTAATAATCATTTACGTTCAGTTTTAAGGATTCCAACTGCTAACGTAAAATTGCCTGACAGAGAATTCTATATCTAAAGATAAACGTCACACGTCTACAGCAGGTCCTTTGAGTGAGAAAAATGAACTTTTGTAATTTAAGAAAATGTATTTTGATGTTATACACACTGCAATTGAAACAGATGAGCAATGAAATGAAAGCTTAGAAAAGAATTGCTTTTTTGTTTCTCATTTCGTTTGTATATGTACTGATATACCAGTATTTGCTTCTTTCTTTCAATGCCTTGTGAGACAGTATAAATAAAGTACACACCATTTCTTTTAGAATATATTATATTATTTAATGTGAAGTACTGTTATGTAATAAATAAATAGTCACTAGAATCATAATTACATACCATAAATAGAATAACTCTTCTCGGGTTCTCAACCAGGTGAGTTGGAGATTTGCTTCCAAGCTTTCGACGGCTAGCTCTACCATCTTCTTCAGGGAATGAAGAAGATGGCAGAGCTAGCCGTCGAAAGCTTGGAAGCAAATCTCCAACTCACCTGACTGAGAACCCGAGAAGAGTTATTCTACATCAAACGCCGGGAAAGCCTCAAGTCATACATACCATAAATACTTCAATTTTTAAATAATGTCTTTTCTTATTCTCTTCTCATTACAATTTATTTACTGCTGATGATTATTATTGTACATGACGTATCTCAGGCACTTATCACATAAATTGTCTCATTTGTATGATTGTGATTTCCCCTATAACTACAATCCCTATGTCAGGACAAATTCCCTTAAAGACCAACCTTGGGTAAACTCAAAGCCAACAGTTGAGCTCATAACTCAGAAAGATCCAATAATCACAATACAACTATTGCAAACCTTAGGAATCCCAACTGAAGTTAAGCAGTTACCTTTGCAAGAAAATCCATTAGATTATGTTCATTATGATATTCATATAGATATCCTAGAATCAGCTATTAGAAAGATGGGTTAACCTGAATTTTTAAAACAATTGGCAATGGAAACTCTCAATGAAAAATACCTCTCAAATGGCTTATAACAGAAGAAGGATATGGAATGGGAGTCTACTGTGAACCTTTAGCCATTATATCGGAATTGGGCAAAACAAGACAGTTTTTGAAGGAGAGAGCCAAGCAATCCCATTTGCACTTACACAACTACTACACAGGCAGAATTTATTTGAAAAGGCAGTTATTGTAGTGGATTCGAAATCAGTAATACAAGCAATCTCTTCCAGACAAAAACCAAAAACAAGTACAACACAAGAAATAAAGAAACTCTCAATCTAAATTTGTAAACGCGAACATATAGCAATACAGTGGATTCCAGCTCATGTAGGAATCCAGGGCAATGAAATTGCTGATAATCTAGCAAAAAAGGTACAACTCTTTCCAAAACCAACAAAATTCTGGACGCTCAAGAAATAAAATCACTTCTTAGGAGAAAGACTCTGCAAAATTACAAAACTACAACCCAGAATGACACCAAAGATAAACAGTGGGCTAAAATACAAGAAGAATGGACAGTCAATAAACAAAAACCAAGGAAAGGAGCAGTAGCAATATTAAGACTGAAGACAGGTCAAGACTGTCTAGCAGCACATCTCTGCAAAATAAAGATCTTCACTTCTGAGGAGAGTACTCTCTGTCAACAGCCAGGGATAAAAAAGAACGCTGATCACCTTCTTACCTGCAGGAAACTTGACGCTAAACAACAGCAAACAGCTAAATTGGCTGAATTGTACTGGACAGGAAATTTTATTACATTTATAATTAAATACAAGTAATTCCAAATGAACTAGAACAATTTCAGTTGGAAGGCCATTGGAAGAAGAAGACAATCCCTTACTATAACACTTTCTACATCCCTGCCTGAGTGCTGAGTAGTCGTATAGTCATATGCTATCTTTTAAGGCAGAGCATGTGGCAAAGTGAATATCTTCAAAATCGTAAGTTACCATGCTGATTTCGTAACATTACTAACTTAGACGAAGGTAAGATCCTATCAGAGTTACAAATTGGCCTGTGAAACTGCAGTTTCAATATGGGAGTGTGCAAGGATTTCAACCCAGTGAAAAGATTCTTGTATTAGAAAACTTTCCAAACTACATGAGAAACATCTGAACCTAAAGATAAACACAACTAGACAGTGAAAAAGTTACATTATGAAACAAAATACGAGTACATTCAAAAGAGATCTGAATAAGTTGTTTGTTATTGCTACGAAGTCCTCTTCTTTTACATTGGGATGGCAAAATGCTGCCAGACATCAATGAGTTCAAGAGAATGGTTGACCATGTTGCTGTCCTTGTTATTGGAAATGGATAAGAAAAGCTTCTGTGCATTCCAAAAATAGAAAGAGGAACTGAGGAATCTCAGCCTCAGGCTTGTACAGATTTAATTAAAAAATGGAACCTCGTGTCGAAAACAAAAGACTGGTCTTTAATACTGCAACTACATTTCACAAAGGGCTTGTATTATGATTGAAGAAGCTCTCGGTACCAAGTTGGTGTGGAATGCTTGCCGTCATCATGTCCTGGAAATAATACTATCAGATGTATTTTCTTGCAATTTTGTTACATCTACAAGTCCAGAAACAATACTCTACAAACGTTTTCAGAAAAAATGGTCATCAATAAATCAGTGTAATTATTCTACACCAAAAGACCAACTATTCCAGGACCCAGTACTGACAGCATTGCAGCATGAAATGCTGGATTATTTGCTACAAACCTAAAAGTTCGGCAATCAAGACATAATTATGAATTCTTACTCCTGTATTTCTTGTCCCTTAGTGGAGGAAGTGGCAATAAGTCATTTCGAGCTTATGGCCCAACACACCATCCTCGGTGGACAGGGAAAGGTATTTATGCATTGAAAATATTTATTTTCCGATCTCATTTTAAACTAACACAATGAGAAGCCAACAATATAACTGACTTGACTCTATTTATGACTCTCATTTACATTAGAGCGTGGAATGAAGCACCTCTTGGTATTTGATGTCCTTACAATGACATCAAGTTTCTTACTCTCCTTAAGAATTACCTCAAACAAACTGTAGCTAAGAAAGCACATATACCACTTTGCTGGCATCTTTGGTTTCTCTTTGAGCAACTCATTTCCCTAGCCTTTCTTGATGACCAAGTGACAACAGAGACAACGGAAAATATGGCGACAAACTTGCAACGTCCACAGAAATCTGGTACTCCACGACAGCTACAGATTATGGACGAATCAGAAGACATGAAATTGGAAAATCTTGTGATTGTAAGAACCAGTTATTTATATTTTTTATGCATTTATTCATTTCATGTATTGATCGACAAGGAAGAGTCAAATCTGAATCTTTCCTGCAGATACTTCCTACAGAGCGGTCAGATGATCTGGTTCTTCGTTACTGCTCCTCTCAAATGAAAGTAGTAAATGACATGTCAGAACATGCTGTCAATCTGATCCAAAACTACAATAAGACACTGACGAAGTATGAAGAGTAGAAACAGTTTCTTCTTCAACTTGCGTCCAAACACCGAAAGGAGTTTCCTACTCCTTCAAAAGATGCTCTAATGGAATATTCGAGTGAATTATTTTTTTTTTCTTTCACTGTTACAACTTCTCAGCTCTGGAGCGACCTCTAAATGATACTTTTTTTTAGTAAAATTTTGTATGCACCACTTGTTTCATACATAAATGCATGTGTAGATATGACTATTGGAAATTCAGTTTTTTGGACCACCCTACCTTTTCAACTTAAAACTAATTCTGCCACTTTTGTATACAAACTCATTAACACTTTCCACACAGGTTGTAAATGATATAAACTGCCAAAAAATACTGGTGCTAGAGCATAAATAACTGAATGAAAAAGACAAATATAAACCTTAACTGTCAAAGTTTCCCCAGAAAAAAATGTGTTTTATGAGTTTAACTTTTTTACTTTACCCGATACATATGCTGAAGCAGTCATTTGTTACTCTTATTTGTGTATTGATATGTGTTGGGCGCAAGGTTATTGGCAATGGCATTCACATTCAGTTTAAATGTAAACAAATATTAGGCTACTATCAATCTTAAAAACACGCTATTTTACAAATTAAAAATAAAATTATAAAAAATAATTAAATTTCACTAGACATTTTGTTTAGCAGACTGATAATATGTGCTGTCTATATAATTTTTGTAGTTTATATGGAATTCTTTGTCTTTGTTTAGCTCTGTTTTTATCAGCCAGTATATCAGCAATTTATTACCCTACATTAAACACAGTGCACGCTGAGGCTTGTAGAAATGTAATCTTCATTTACAACCCTCAAAAATATTAATTTAAAATTACCTAACTTAAAATTCCTTTATTTTTGCTAGTTATGAACAGTGGTGATATTCAGGTGCGAACCGGTTGTTAAATTTCATGTTGGTTTGCAGAACTGGTAGTTATAGTTTCGATATCCGTATTTACCATCAGGCTTATTAAATTTATAGTAATGTACAACTGTCATAATACACAAATTTATTTACCAGGAACAAAACTCCTGCTGTCTACATTCACTATTGAGTAGACTATTGCTTTTTGTTGATATGTTGCAAGAAATTTTAGTTTGCGTATGACCATCTTAATGCTCCTTCCCATTGTTTTTGTGCTGTATGGTAAGTTGGCATCCCTGAATGATCGTTTACTAAACAGCAATCTACAGAACTATTTTCAACTGGTACAAAGCATGGAGAACAGATTTCAGGCTGGAGATGAATATGATAATATTTTATCTTTGTTTTCATTGTTGAAACCGAATACATGGCCAGGTGATGTCATATTTTCACCCTGGCTAGAGGTAAAGATAAGATTGGAGGCTTTAAGCAAAAAGATAAAGTACAAATTAAATGTAAATGAATTTAAAGATTTGATCAGCGGCATAGATCTTACTGGAAGTAAAATACCACCAACTGTAACGAAAGCCAAGAAGATAATCAAAACTATTGCTGTCAGTTCTGCTGAAGCAGAAAGGGCATTTAGTCTTTTGAACTCTATTTGGACACAACAGAGAAACAAGCTCAACATCAGCAACATCTCGCACCTGATGTCAACCAAGCTCATGGGTCTGCCTCTCAAGGAATAGGATCCAATAAAGTATGTGAAGTCATGGCTGAGGAAAGTGAGCCATAGTGCAGATGATCTGAGGATAAAAAAGATGAGGGGCGAGGAACTAGCCTTAGAAAACGAAAAAGGAATTTGGAGTCTCTTCCTTTAGTCTAGGTGTTTTAAAGTACGTACTTCTTGCCAATTCAAGTCATAAATCACAATATAAACATTATTTTTTGTCACTATCTCCCAACAGATTTTTATTCACTCTATTCCTGATACTCATGTGTTTGAATATCACCACTGGTTATTGATGAATACTTTTCACTGATACCAATATAACTATTCTAGGCTGAAAAATTAGTGAAGCCCAGACTGAGTACGACTGTGAAAAATACACGGTCTAAGTAAATACACACAGATTCTATTACAGTATACAAACGTAAAGAAGGGTCTCTCAGAGTGTAAGTATGGTTTGTGTGGAGAGAGGAAACTTCTATATTGTCACAGTGACACAAAAGTACATCACCATTCATTATTATTTTTTTACTTATTTTTTTTTTGTATGTTGGTTATTTAATGATGCTGTATCAACTACTAAGTTATTTATCGTCGATGGAATTGGTGATACCAAGATGGCATTTGACAAGAAGAGGCTGATGATTCGGCATGAAATGCCTGACATTTATCTTATAGTTGGGGCAAACCTTGGAAAAAACCCAATCAGATAATCGAACCCATGCCTGAGCTCATCTCCAGATTGGCAGAAAAATGAACTACCACCTGAACTATGCCGGTAGCTCACTGTTCATTACTGCAGGAAGTAAGATATAGATCCCTGCATAGAGATTTGCTTCAAATTGTGGTTTCATTTTTTTTTCTAATGATCCAATTTTGAAATTTATAGTTTCAAAATTTATAAACGTTATTTTTATTTCTAACCCATTACATTCCTCCACCACACAATGATATTTTCCTATAGAACAACAGTAATGTGTCGTAGATTTACTGAACATGTAAGAACTCTGTCAAATGTTCTTCACCTCATCAAGTTTCCTTAAAGAGTTGAAAGATAATACCTGCAGCCGCACAACTAATCCTTCTTTGCTAAATGTTCATTTTTTGAGTGCAGCATCAGAAAAGGTGTCACATTTAGAGAATATGATAACATTTCTTTTTAAAACAGGACAACAACAGTCTTATGCAGCAAAACTGAAACAACAATTGGTTAACCCTCTTGAAACAATGAAATCTTTATACGACACTATCCCATTCAAAACTGTACCTATGGTCACCCTACAAATACATAACATTTCTTACAGGGGCCTCTTTATACCCTGATTTCAATGAAACACTTCAATAAATCTTATTTGAGTACAAAATATGTTAATTAAATCTGAAGAAAACTGACCCTAAATAACGGAAAAAAAAACTAACACACAATTGCTGTAACCCAAGACACCAGCAGCATGTGCTATGCTATGCTGAATTGGTTATTGTGAGCATTATGCATCAATAATACTTGAAGAGTCGAGAGAGTGAAAAGGAACATCTGACATATAATTACCCACATACAAATTAAGTCAAGCAAGTCACTTACTACGGTTCCTCCTTGACTTCTTTATAAGAAAAGAATTGGTAGGTTTTTATTTCCAATATTTAATGCGGAAGTATTGCATTCGAAATGTTCAAAGCCAAAATCTATTCAGTCAAGATTTATTATATAATCTTGTAATTTCCCTTCTCAAAGATATAACCAGCATGTGGAGTAACACATTTAAATATCTGGTCCACTTGAATAGATATACATATATGTACACAATTGCTCGTCTTCTGTGGACATTTAATATACAGATATATATATATATATATATATATATATATATATATATATATATATATATATATATATATATATATAGATGAACCTCATTATAGCGAGAGTTGGTAAAATGTAAGAAAATTCTTAGTTATAACGACTAGTATAATATTTATAATATTCGAAAATGTCATTTATAAAATGAAATTACGGCTATTGTATTTCAGTCTCTACATGTGGTACCTCACTTTCATAATATAATAAAATAAACTGATTTTAATTTGTATGGTAGTGCTTCCTTGTATGATGTCATGCTTGAGTATTATGGTATCAGTGCCAATTCCATAAGCTTCTATGATTATTGCTTTGTAGTTGTATTTAATGTGTAATGGTTACTGGTACCATATTTTTATTTTTATTTTTTTTTCTGAATTCAACTATCGTGAGTTTAAACACAGGTAAGTAGCATACTCATAATGAAAACATAGTAAAGCTACAGGTTCTGTGACAGATTTACTGTACTTAGGAGAACCTTGGCCCACCCAAGCAAAATCATCAGTCAAATGTATATCCCACCAAGTTCTCTTGCTTTGTGAACAGACATCTCTCCATGCTATCTCATAACATCGCAAAGGTTTATGACAGATACTGACAGACAGAAGAGCACGAAGTAGAGAAAATAAAATGGACCATTGTATTAAAGGGAGGAGGTGACTGAAAATTCTAACATCTACAATTTTTGAACTTGAGAGTTTATTTTTTGCACACATCCTCATTCCTGTTGGAATATGTATACATGCTAAAAAATTTCATTCGTCACTTACATAGTTTTTGAATTATTAAATGCTTTTTTCTGAAAATGTGGCACATTTTCAAAATCTATCTCTTCGCACAAATTTTAAGTTTATGATCCACAAATTTGTGTATAATACCTCTGATATATTTATAAACACACTAAGAGCATCAACATTGGTTATTTTAACTACCAGTTAAAATTGTAGCTAACCCTGGTTAAGCATTTTTACTGTCCACTGAATTTGGTTAGAATTTACATAGGAGATTAAACACAGTAATCTCTAACTGGCCATATTCGAGCGGTTAAAGGAGATAACCAGCGACTAGTACATCTAATAAAACAAAATGGCGGCCAGATCCACAGCAAATATTTTGAAGATTATTATTGTACAGTGTTTTCATTTTACGAGGAAACTAGATAACAGCGGAACCCCGGTGTATACTTTCCAATCGATTACTTAATACACAAGCAACAGTCACACACATGTTCCAGTACAATTCTCAGGAGCACCTAAATACAATTCTCAGAAGCACCTTAACTGCTGGGATGTTTTGTAGAACAGGCTTTCCATGCTGCGGTCAGGAGAGCACTTGGATTACTTGGATAGGGATGATGGTGAGCATGAAGTTTCATTAGTGGAAAGAGAGAATTCTTACGAGGAATTAGGTGACAGAAAATTTCAGGAGGGATTTCTTTTATCAAAATCGACTGTGCCATTCTGCTGCAACAAATGGATCACTTGGAATACCATAACCCAGAAACAGTCCTATTTCTCTTATGAATTGGCTGCTTACATTACAGTTCTATGCAACTGACATTTTCAGTATTTTAAGACGTAACACTCGAATATCTCTTTTCCTATGTAGACTGAACATAACAGACATAACAGAGCCCAAAAGCAAACAAATGCAATGCGTAAGTATAGGATACATTCATTTTGATATAGAACAGAGTAAGTCGTTTTCAAATATTGACTATTCTCTCTGCAGAGGTAATAATGCTTTTCTTTAGTCATTCTGTAGAAACACAGACCTTACCATGGTTAAATGAGGTTTCAGCTAACCATGTTTAAATAACCAGTGATCATGAATGGTGCACAGAAACTACATTTTAACCATGGTTACTGAATTTTTAACCGAGGTTGATACACTGCGTCATAAATATTTATATTTTAAAAATGTATTCTGAGAAAAAAGGAAGAAAATATTTATTTGCTCAAGACATAATTTTCAGGTTTTTTGTGCCTATTGTATGGGTATTATTTTTAATTTCAAAAAGTTACCAAAATATAAAAAGTCTGATACTTTATTTAATTAAACATACTTTATAAAGCGTGCAAAAAAAATTAGCTTGATAGCTTTAAAATTGTAGAATCCTTCAGATTTTGAACATGTAAAAATATACTAAAATTAAATACAACGAAGTATTTAAAGAGTGCACCCATTTCAATCCCAAGTTAGTGTGGTAGGGTCCTGGAACTTTGGTGTCACACAGATTAGTCTCTACAGATTTATTTTTTGCAATAAAACAAAAAAGTTATTTATTTTTTGCAATAAAACAAAAAAAGTTATTTTTTAACAGACTGTTCGAAATTTTACACGTCTCCTACCTTAAGTGGACATAATGGTGAAAAATTAAGAAAATCTACCTAAAAATTTATTGTGATTCTTTATTTAGACCGAGCTCAAAAAGCTAATTAATTTATATTCTCATGACTATTTTCAAGCTTTTGAGCTAATATGAACTAAAAACTGTGCAAATTGTGATGCAAGGAGCCTTTTTAGTGACGTCAATATAAAATACATTTAAAAAATATCATTTCAAAGCTATTAGCCCTAATGGCACCAAATTTTGTACAGATTATAGTATTGTAGGCATGTTTATATAGTTTAAAATTAATAAATTTTGGATGAAAATTGTAAAGATTTAAAACTCAAATAAGTATCCCCCAAGGGATCTATAAATGATGTAGACTAGATTTAAATCCTTTTAGTAATATTTTTAGATATTTTTAGTTCCCTGATTTCTTTACTATTTTTTTTAATATCGTACAATCTGAGACAGATTTCACAAAGTGTACTGATGTAACTTGCAATGTATATTATCTTTCTTAGTAATAGTTCACGTATGCACTTTTTTTTCACTGAATTTAGTTGAAAAGAGGCAGGTGAGAGGTGGACTTTGAGTTTCTTAAATCAGGGGCTAGTTACAGAAAGAAGTAAACCCCGAAAGAAAATCAGAGCAGATAGGGTTTCCAGGCTTGGCAAAGCCAAAGAAAACATTTAACAAACAACATCTTCGTCAATTAAGAACAGTGGTTGTGCCATGGACAGTAAAGGAATTACCTCTCGCTGTAATGAAATTATCATTTTAATCATACTTATAGTAATGTTTAGCTGCGTAGAACTTGGTAACTGTTATTCAAATAGTGGAAGCACTGATGTGGTGAGTTACAACAATTCACACATTCCATTTACTCACTTTCTGCTCGCATTTGGATGGACTTCATGGTGATGACTCGTCTCTCATTGCCTCTGTTCCTGAAGAAAAGCAATAAATGAACACATTTCAAAACGGAACAAGACTTGGTTCATTCAGTTGTACGTTTCCCATAATTGTATTTAATATTTGGGCTCAGCAATATATTCGTTTCCGTAATAATTACAGCAGACGTACAGGTTCCATCTCAGTAAAGAGGACTTGTTTTTAGGCAGAAAATATCCAAAGTGTGACTTCCAAAAGATAATCATTGCTCCATATTGTTGTTATTGTTTGTAAAAGATCCTTTTGTTCATCAATAAAAATGAAAAGCCACCATTTTTACATCTTTCACTCTTGATAACGGAAGTTATCTATGAGTTTAGAGACTTTTAGTAGAAAATGGTAAAGGATACATAAATTCAAAATTTCGCTAGTTCACAGTCTGCAATGTGTAACAATATCTAGTACATACATGAGATGCACAAATTAAAAGTGATCAGCAAATAACTTGAGATTAGGTGAGAGCTTCATTATCACGTGTTCAATGTTGTACACCAACTGACTGACTAGCCAATCGACCAACCAACGAATTAATGTAATTTTCGGTAGTTCCCATTTAAATATTCTATCACAACTGTCTTGGTTGTATATTAAGTGATAGCAATACCTGCTTTATGTGACCACCAAATGTTCTTCTAATAAATAGTTTCAACAATTCTTCAATGTATGCTTTTAATAAAGTACTTCACTATTTCAGACAGCCATACACATTTCCACTAATCGTCTGTAGCTGCATTTAGATTAGCAACAGGCCATGACTGTTTGGCCATGCATCTGCATAGAACTGAAATATATCAGTCCCCTAACTGTCCATTGTGCAACTCAAATCAAGAAATGGATTCAGAACACCTTAAAATCTGTGCGTCAGTGGCTGACCATGACAATATCTTTGAAAAATATTGGAGTTCAAGAGGTCAAATGACTTTATTGTCAAACGAATAACAACATATTTCCACTTCGTGTTAGTAATCCAAAAATAAAAACTGGCTAAATCAAACTTGAAAAACTGCCTACATTCTGAACAAGCACAAAAATAAGACAGGTATGCTTGAAGCTTTACTTTCTTCCACATTCTATATGCAGAGTATGTTGATCAAAGTGCTTCTGAAGAAGAGTAGATGCATTATAGTATATACAAGAGAAAAATATTTCAGTGAATGCTAAGCCTTTACACATGGTCTTTCCTACACAAAAACATAACATTTAATTTAAACATCTTATCTTCTAAAAGAAGTACAGCAAGCTTTACCACGTACACAATGAACAATGCACTGGGTAGTCAGAAAAAAAAAAAAAAGAAAAAG
The DNA here is from genome assembly GCF_040183065.1 of Periplaneta americana. Taxonomy (NCBI): domain Eukaryota; kingdom Metazoa; phylum Arthropoda; class Insecta; order Blattodea; family Blattidae; genus Periplaneta; species Periplaneta americana. The sequence continues at coordinate 109,110,276 of NC_091118.1, forward strand.
AAACTATTTAAAACCTGTTGCAAACCAAATTTTATTTCTATATCATTTTAATTATGTAACAAAAAATAAAATAATACTCTGCCAGGCTGCCTTTGAATGTATGAAGCAGAGAGTTATATGATTAATGACAGCACGATCAGCAAACTGCAAAAGTAGCAGGTTTTCCTCATGCTCAAAGTATCTCCAGTTCCTCTGTAATGATCAGTAAGAATAACTTTGCAAGCATTATCTTTTTATGGTTGCTCACTCATGTTCTGAAAAGTAAAAAAATAGGTAAAAAAATATCTAGAGGTTGAAAATAGCCAGACTTAACTATAAAACAGATGACTTGGCAGCACTGTCTCCACTCTTCAGTCAACAGGAAGCGTATACATTAGCTTTGTGGGCATCATATGTTGTGTAGGGGGGTTTTTATGCAGGAACATTCTACATAACTTCTGCGCCACAAGTGGAGTGACTACAGTCCACAATCACTTTCTAGGTCTTTTGAGTGGGTGAACTTATTCTGGAACCTGCTTGTATTGTTTAATTATGTTCTTAATAGCAGTCAATTCTATAGTGCATCCATTTTGTTTGCATTGTTTATGAATTTGTAAGATGGAAAAGGTTGCATGCAAAAGTGCCATGATGTATCCTTCCCAAAACCGGTTTACTTTTGGAGCCATCACACACATCACACAATTTGGATAGCAAAACAATAGTGGCTTGCAGTAGCTACAAGCTGACTTGAAAGCCACAACTTCCGATTGATATGATGAGAAGGGGTGGGGGTTGAAATTTAGTCGCATATACGCGACTCGGCCTTCTGCATAAATGGATGTGATTTAGTGCATTTTAATTGCAAGTGTTTTCTAAAATGAAGACTGTCAGTTCTAAGATTGAATCCACTAGTAAGAAGACAGCAGTGTTATAAAAATATGGAGGCAGTTACACATTGGAATGACTATGTTTAATTGCTTCATGTGTTTGTGAAAACTACGTGCTTGTGTGAATTTCCTCCGGCTCACGGTGGCCGAGATGACTGTAAAAGATACACTGATTCAAAGAAGCATAAAACATATTTGTATGTATGATCAAGTAAATTCAGAAAACAAGCCTATCTTTCATCATTCTTTGTTAATAATGATGAAATAGGGTCACAAATCCCGAAATTATTGTTTTTTTACGAGTACATTGGAGCAGAATAACCCATTAACTGTTTCTGACCATGCAGGACATTTATTTCGAGCAATGTTCCCTGATTCTAAAATAGCACAGAATTTATAGTTGCGCAAGAACAAAAACTTCTGCACTAGTTCAATTCTAGTAGCAGGAGAGAGAAAAGAAAGAAACAGTTCAGCTTTTGCAAGATATGCCATTTTCTTTGGCTACTGATTGTAGTAATGATGCAAATTCAGTAAAACTTTAATCTCTACTTATATCTTTTTAAATTCCCATCAAGTTCAAATATCTGCTCTTCTTTTATTATTGCTAAAGAGTAATGACAATAAAGGAGAACGAATTTTCTCTGTTACTGATAATGAATTGTCTTCCCTGGATTTGACGATGTCTATAAGATGATTGGTACAATAAAAGGCATTGGAAAATTTCTGAAGCAGCAGCATTTATCTATTGAAGTTCTGGGTTGTTCATATCACCTTTTACACATTTCAGCTCAAAAGTATCTCTCAGTTGCCAGTAAATGTAGAGACGTTTTTGGCTCAATTATTGTACTATCTTAAGAAAAGTTCTAAAGACAAAATGTTTTTGAAGTGAATCAAGATATGTGTGGCATAGTCTCAAATAATTTTCAAGTATGTGGTATAGGGTGGCTCTTTCTTTTGAATCGATTAACAGAGTTCTTCAGCAGCTTTAACACTTCTGTTTTGTAGTGGGCCTCAACAGAAAAATTAACACTGTTAAACAGTGAAACTATGAAGACTTTCTTCGAAGATCCAAAAAGTGTATTCTTATTTTCTTCAGAGTACACTTCCTGTTTTTAACACTACACATTTGTTTCTGCAACAAGATCCTCCAGCTGTACATCTTCTAAGAAGGATACTTTTTTGTCTTCGAAATGACATACTGGTCAGATTTATTAAGTCATTTTCTCTTCAGTCTGGTTCCAGTTCACTTTCTAGCATCAAATTCTAAAAAGGGAAATAATAAAAAGCTAATGGGAGGTGGTAATTAAAGCAAAAGTCAGAGTATACTTGAAAGAAAATGGTCGTGCTGAACAAATGTTTTACAGCTATGACAGGAATTTGTATGGCAGCTTCATTAATTATAATTATATAATGAGACCGAGGGACCTAATACTTGACAAGAGGAGGAGGAGGAGGATGATGGTGAGTTTGTAGCTACATACAGATGCCTCAAACTAGGAAGCTGCCTGGAGAGGGGAAGTAGTAGAGCTAACGGAGGGGGCCCATCTAGGCTCCGATACCCAGGTATAGTCATATTATCTAAAAAGTTGACCTCTTGACAATGTATTCAAGATGTACTCTCCCTATGCAGCCTTTTCAACTGTTATTAGAATTGAGCTGTACCGTTCTAGTCCACAGTGCACAGCACTAGGCGGACAGTGGTAGGGGAGAAGTGCTCTATGCGCCTGCACGAACGGTGACAGCTTGCTAGTTTGAGGCATCTGTACTAAAGAAATTTCCAATTGAGAATAGATTTCATAAGTATGCAGAAGTTTTTGATATTTCACACAAAAAAAAAAAATGTTTCACATTCATCTCCTGAATATTTTATTCAAATATTCACAAAATTGATTAAAGAAGCAGAACACGACAGACATGAAAAGGAATTGCAGCTTGTAAATGTGATACTTTCCTAAATATAGTACAAATGGATCTAGAATAGGTGAAAATGGATCAAAATTGCAGATCTCAGAAATTAAAATGAAGAAGTATAAAACATTAAGTAAAGTTGTGTTTGCAGTATTAAGTGTACCACACACTAAATCTCTTACAGAAGGACTTTCAGTGCCATGAGAAAAAATCAGACAGAATTCAGGCTTGTATTAAACACATTAACACTGGAATCAATTGAGGTGCTGGGTGCAATAAGAGCGTTAATGTAAAAAATCACTTTTGAAAAAATTAGACTGAAATTTTAAAACTGTTAGGAATAAAATCTTTATCGTTGACAATAATTAATCTTATGATAAGGGGTTATATATTAATAAAGTGAGAGATTTAATAATAATAATAATAATAATAATAATAATAATAATAATAATAATAATAATAATAATATAATAATAATAATAATAATAATAATAATAATAATAATAACTGCCATTACTACCACCACATGACTGCAACCATCATCTACCATCAACAGCATCGCCGCCGCCGCCACCACCACCACCACCACCCCCCCCGCCGCCGCCACCACCACCACCACCACCACCACCACCACCGTCGTCGTCGTTATTATCATTGCCAATGATCATCCATCCTACCTTTCCAGTATTGTGTATTTTAGAACCTGTTTTAGGATTGCACATGCTGTCACTTTTCCCAAGTGATTTTTGGCATGTAACTATGCTTTTATCCTCAATAGGTATCGAGGGACGTAATTTCGGAACTGATCATCACTTTAAAATGTAACCCTTCTCTTGTTCTCCATGTGTTCACCTTGCTCTACCTATATTCGTCCTGTCTACTTTGGGGTGCCCCTGTCCCCTATTCTCCTTGTCTTTGCTTTGTTCTCCTTATATTTCACATGTTCGTCTTGTTTTCTCCTCGTTCTCTGTCATCCTATTATCTTTGTATTCTCTTTGTGCTCCTTTCATTTCTTGCACAATCCACATGTAGTTCTACATAAAGATAGTAAAGCTATGCACCTGTTGACAAGTGATTGTCCTCACACACAATTCTATGTAAAGATATGCAGCATAGTAAAGCTATGCACCAGTCGATAAGTGATCACCCTCACACATAATTCTATGTAAAGATATGTAGCAAAGTAAAGCTATGCACCTGTCGACAAAAGATCGCTCTCACACATAATTCTATATAAAGATATGTAGCATAGTAAAGCTATGTACCTGTCGATAAGTGATCGCTCTCACACAATTCTATATAAAGATATGTAGCATAGTAAAGCTATGCACCTGTCGATAAGTGATCACCCTCACACATAATTCTACGTAAAGATATGTAGCATAGTAAAGCTATGCACCTGTCGATAAGTCATCGCCCTCACACATAATTCTATATAAAGATATGTAGCATAGTAAAGATATGCACCTATCGATAAGTGATCACCCTCACACATAATTCTATGTACAGATATGTAACATAGTAAACCTATGCACCTGTTGATAAGTGATAACCCTCACACATAATTCTATGTAAAGACATGTAGCATGGTAAACCTATGCACCTGTCGATAAGTGAACACCCTTACACATAATTCTATGTAAAAATATGTAGCATAGTAAAGCTATGCACCTGTCAATAAGTGATCGCTCTCACACACAATTCTATGTAAAGATATGTACCATAGTAAAGCTATGCAGCTGTCGATTAGTGATCGCCCTCACACATAATTCTATGTAAAGTTATGTAGCATAGTAAAGCTATGCACCTGTCAATAAGTGATCGCCCTCACACATAATTCTATGTAAAGATAATGTAGCATAGTAAAGCTATGCACCTGTCGAAAAGTGATCGCTCTCACACATAATTCTATGTAAAGATATGTAGCATAGTAAAGCTATGCACCTGTCGATAAGTGATCGCCCTCACACATAATTCTATGTAAAGATATGTAGCATAGTAAATTTATGCACCTGTCGATAAGTGATCACCCTCACACATAATTCTAAATAAAGATATGCAGCATAGTAAAGCTATGCACCTGTAGATAAGTGATCACTCTCACAGATAATTCTATGTAAAGATATGTAGCATAGTAAAGCTATGCACCTGTCGATAAGTGATCACCCTCACACATAATTTTATGTAAAGATATGTAGCATAGTAAAGCTATGCACCTATCGATAAGTTATCGCTCTCACACATAATTCTATGCAAAGATATGTAGCATAGTAAAGTTATGCACCTGTCGATAAGTGATCGCCCTCACACATAATTCTATGTAAAGATATGTAGCATAGTAAAGTTATGCAGCTGTCGATAAGTGATCGCTCTCACACATAATTCTATATAAAGATATGCAGCGTAGTAAAGCTATCCACCTGTAGATAAGTGGTCGCTCTCACAGATAATTCTATGTAAAGATATGTAGCATAGTAAAACTATGCACCTGTCGGTAAGTGATAGCTCTTGCACATAATTGTATGTAAAGATATGTAGCATAGTAAAGCTATGCACCTGTTGACAATAGATTGCCCTCACATATAATTCTATGTAAAGATATATAATATAGTAAAGCTTAGCATAGTAAAGCTATGCACCTGTCGACAAGTGATTGTCCTCACACATAATTCTATGTAAAGATATGCAGCATAACAAAACTATGCACCTGTCGACAAGTGATTGTCCTCACACATAATTCTATGTAAAGATATGCAGCATAACAAAACTATGCACCTGTCGATAAGTGATCGCCCTCACACATAATTGTATGTAAAGATATGTAGCATAGTAAAGTTATGCACATGTTGATAAGTGATTGCCCTCACACATAATTCTATGTAAAGATATGTAGTATAGTAAAGCTATGCACCTGTCGATAAGTGATCGTCCTCACACATAATTCTATGTAAAGATATGCACCTGTCGATAAGTGATCGCCCTCACACATAATTCTATGTAAAGATATGTAGTATAGTAATGCTATGCACCTGTCGATAAGTGATCGCCCTCACACATAATTCTATGTAAAGATATGTAGGATAGTAAAGCTATGCACCTGTCGATAAATGATCACCCCTCACATATAATTCTATGTAAAGATATGTAGGATAGTAAAGCTATGCACCTGTCAACAAAAGATCACCCTCACACATAATTCTATCTAAAGATATGTAGTATAGTAAGGCTATGTAAAAACTGTAAAATATTGTAAAAATTTGTAAAAATTGTAATTGTAATATTGCAAAATTTTGACTTGTTTCACATCTTAAAGCTTCATTGCTCATGTAAGATCTGTGGAATATAATAAATGAATGAATGAATGAATGAATGTATGCACCTGTCGATAAGTGATCACCCTCACACGTAGCATAGTAAAGCTATGCACCTGTCAATTTTTTATTAAGCATGGTAATTTTTTAATTGGTTGAATTCTCAATTTTCTAAAATATCTTAATTTATTATGATTGTAAGATCGGTTTCCCTTACAAATACAATTTCTACAATTTATAGCATTTATGTGTCTCGGCATGTCAAAATATGAATATTTTCTTTAAAATTTCGAAATTGATACTTTGTGAAAAGAAAAAATTTGTCCATTTGCTCATTCTGAATATCCCCAACAGATTACTTACTTTGTGTTGAAGAGTCCTGCAATCGTGATGTGAGTTGCTGTTCTGCAGGCTCCATGCTGTGCTCCAGGCTATTCACAATCTGCCCAATGTTACTAACTTGTGCTATTAACCACGTGCTATTGCTTTCCAGTTGTTCTGTTTGTGCCTGCAACTGTGTCATCCGCACATCCAGATCACTTATTTTTTCTTCATCCTTATTTACCTGCACAAAACAAACAAAAGTGCAATGTTAAATTGGTTGCTTTCCAATACTTTCAGATATGGTGAATTAAGATCTGTAATTCTACCAGTTTAGCAGAAATCAGTTCCTATTTTGAGGAGGCACTGCTAGGTGTAAATCATAAACAATTGAACTGCTTTTTGACATCGGCGAGAGACAACTAATAAAGCCTGTGAATCTATAATGTGAGACCTCCTGTTTACATTTCCATCCAAAGGAAACCATGTTAAAATATTTTTGTTTTTCTTAAAACTAAAATATTTCTGGCTGGTTTGAATGTATAAATCCTGCATCTAATACGGTGCATAATAACAACCAAGGATAATAGTAAAATTTTGAAGTACTGGTACTTACTTCGTTATTTATTAAACAACACGATATTGTAGTTCCACTGGTAGTTTTGGCAAATAGGGTAAGCTTTATAAAAATTATTTCCTTGACGAAAATAACAGTCAAATGAATTATAGTGCTCTCAGTTGAGTGATGTGTGCAAATGGATTCATTACTAGGCCTATGTGCCCTGATTTCTTAAGGCTGGTCAAGAAGATCAACTTCATTGGTGTCAAGTACTTGACACCAAGTAAATTTGACCTCTGATATTTGTTATGTGGAAGAAGTGCTTGATGCCACTTCCACAGTGTGATCCAATGTGGCTCGTCATTTATGATCATAAATGTTGAATAAAAATTACTGCTGTGCTGGAGTTAAACTAATGGTGCACTACTCATTATTTGAAGATATGTGACAAGATTTATTAAGTGACAATAGAAAGAGAATCCTGAAATGGGTTAGATCTTGTATTGCGCAAAAGGAAATATACTCGTATGGTCCATTTTCAACTTAATTAAAAGAGCTGGGAAAAGCTCCTTCATCCCAGAAAAATCACCTAAGAATATAAGTGCGCAACTATAACGAGATGCTGGCAAAGTTGAAACAGAAATAAATCAAATGAATGTAATGTGGAATGCAATTCTCTCTTGAAATGGGGATAATTAAAAGTGTTCATAATACATGTTTTGTGCACCAAAATACACAATAATTTATATAACTTATTAATGAATCACCCACTTTTTTATTTTACTATCCGCATCACTTCTTACCTATATAGCTCTTAAAAGTTTTCTCTCAAGAAAAGACTCAACTGAAACATGAAAGCAAACTTCTTTCACTTCATTGACAGATTTCAGATTCCTTGCATCTCACAAGAATTTCATATTTCCAATGGTATGTCAACAAACCTACGTCTATCATCTTCACTTCACATCACTTTATTCATTTTGATAAATATTGTCACAAAATGGTACAATACAACAAAGGACACTGTGTAGTACCCATTACTTGACTGCTCAAAGGCAACAAAATGTCCATTATTAACTGTCTAAGTGGAGACGGTAGATAGGCAAATTAAGTCACGTAATTTTCAGTGGCCACCAAAAACTTGACTATAAACAAAATTCACTTGCCATTGTTTGTGTAGTGGACATCTGCTTAACACAAACATCTATACACTAGAACAATAACATTTCCTACTACTGTTTTGACATCAAGCACTAGACACTAACTTCATCTGTCCAGACCAGCCTACAAATAATTGCATTCACACTTTTAAAACAAATCAGTTACTTTAAATAATGTAGAGTAATAGGGAAAAAATAGGAAAGATTGGAGAATGCTGGGTTTGCAGTGAAAGACCTGCTCTTGGTCAGAGAACTATGAATGAATGGTGTTTGGAAGTTTTTATAACATAATACCATTTTTTCCCTTCTTATAACCGACAAGCAAATTGCAGGACCTGAAAATTTTTTGTTGAGCAGCCAATTTGTATTTAGTTACCAGTACTGTGTTTTAAAGGTATGTCAACAATTTAACAACACAATCATTAGTTTTCATGGTGCAGCATGATAATCTTAATACATGTATTATACTTAGGGCTGCCACCACCTGTCCTGATTTTGTCGGGATCGTCCCTACTTTTTTGTAACTATTCCATACACGAGTATGACAGGACGCCAAAATGTCCCTACTTTTCTGTTTTCAGGTTACAAGCAGAGTTTTATTATTGAGTCTTCTTAAGATTTTACGTCAAATAATATTTGTAATAATTAGACTTCGTGGAATTGCCACGAGAATCGTAAGGTTTACTACGCACACGGTATAGACTGTATGAGAAGGAGGCGTGCAATGGAATGGAGTATGCCTCTGATGTAAACACTGAGCAGTATACTGCGGTTACAATAAAACCTGTATCCTGCATTCAAGAAATATAATGAATGATCATTGAAGTAAGAAATGTCTAAACATGTAAATACACAATTATTTTGTAGTGAGATATATTAACTCTTAAAATTTAATGTAATATACTCGCATCATCCTTGAATATGTGCAGTGAAGAGTTATGTACATTTTGAGCGACTGCCAAAGTAAACCTCCTCCGATGATCACTTAAACAGTTTTTATATTGGGAAAATGTACAATCGACATCACATGATGTAATAGGTGCATATTTGAAGAACGGAAAGTCACTACTTTTTAGTACACCAACTTCAGACGTCTTGTCGTGACCTGATAATACATTATTTATAATACGAAGTTGTGAATAGGCAGAATTTTTAGCAATAATGTTTCTCAATTTACATTTCACTTTATCTGAAATTAGTGAAACTTTATTTTGGATAACGGTATCAATTACCTCCATTATTTTTCCATAATGTTCTGCATAATAATTAACAGCATCCAACCTAGTTTCCCATCGGGTGAAGACTGGCTGCGGGGGTAAGGGTATTCCAGGGGCAATTGTTTGGAACAGCAACACACTCATTGTAGCATGTTTGATTGAATTCTTGTCTGTACTGAACATATGTTAAGCTTTGACTATTCCAGCCATAGTAATGCAAAAACAAGTGCTTACAAAGGTATACATTAGCTGTAGCTGCTCTATCTATTTGGACCGGTCACATCTCTTAACATGAACTGCTTATACTACGAGACCGGGAGGTCGCCCACCTCCTCTATACTACCGTACATCGGCAACCTGATTGCATGGTGCGTGTGGCAATTCAACGAAATCTAGTAATAATATTAGTAATATTTATTTTCTTTTTCTTCAAACCTCTACAGTTGGTCATCTTGATAACTGTTTAAATTTACAAACGGAAGAGCGAGCAACAATGGGTTTGTGTTTCTGTTTCTAAGAAATCAAGTCACTGCAGTTCGTATTTCATTGTCGCGGAGCAGTGTGAAAATTCAGTAAAGATTAGATTGGTGTTAGTTATAAATTGCAGTGCACGTATGTTAGCTGTTGTTAGGCAGTTTCGCAAGATGCAGACATTTTTCCTAACATTTTAGAGGTTCGTTTCAATAAAATTTTCTTTAAATTAAAGGAAAACAACAGTGGAAGTGAATGTAGTGATAGTGATAGTTATGACAGTCAAAATGATAAACGGAAGAAAAAGGTGAAAAGGTGTGTATATTTCATAATGAATGGTTACAAGATGAACAGTTTAAAAATTGGTTAACTAAATGTGATGACAAAGGCATGACAAAATGTATAGTGTGTCCTGCTTCATTTTCAATAAAAAGCGAGAGAATTGGTGCTGTGAGAAAACATTTACAAAGAGAGAAACATAAACTTTCTGGTCCACACCTGTGGAGTAACGGTCAGCGTGTCTGGCTGCGAAACCAGGTGGCCCGGGTTCGAATCCCAGTCGGAGCAAGTTACCTGGTTGAGGTTTTTTCCGGGGTTTTCCCTCAACCCAATACGAGAAAATGCTGGGTAACTTTCGGTGCTGGACCCCGGACTCATTTCACCGGCATTATCACCTTCATATCATTCAGACGCTAAATAACCTAGATGTTGATACAGCGTCGTAAAATAACCCAATAAAATAAATAAAAAATTAACTTTCTGTTGCATCAAGTGCTAAAACTAAATCGATTCAAAATTTTTTTAGTGTGAAACATTCTCCTATTGAAAGTGAAGTTACAGCTGCTGAACTGTCATTTGCATATCATGCAATAATGCATAGTTATCTTTCTACTGACTGTGGCATTAAGTTAGAGAATAGCATTTTCAAAGATCCGAAGTTAAGTCCAAAACTTCACTGTGGATGTATAAAATGTGAGATGCTTGTTCAAAATGTATTGACTCCTCATTCTGTAGAATTAGTACAGAATGACTTAAAACATGACACTGTTTTCTCTGTTTCGAAAGATGCCTCAAATAAAGGCAATATTAAGTGCTTTCCATCAGTATTAAATATTTTCCTGAGATTAGTGGAGTTAAAGAGAAATTACTTAGCTTTTATGATGATTCGAATGAAACAGCTGACGGTATTTTTGAGAAATTGAAATCTATTTTAGATGGACACGATTTAAAAGTTTCTAATATATCAAGTTTTGGTGCAGACAATGCAGCGGTCAACTATGGAAAACATCATTCAGTTTTTCAGTATTTCAATAACGTAATTCAAGCGAACTGTAATTGTCACGTTATTCATAACATGGCCAAAAATGCATGCAAAGTGATGAAATTTGATGTTGAGTGTCTGGTAGTAAAAGTTTATAACGAGTTTTCGTCTTCTAGTAAGAAAACTAATGAACTCGAAAATTTTTTTCAGTTTGTTGAACAAGAATATTCAACCATTTTAAGGCATATTCCAGTTCGGTGGTTGTCCCTATTGCCAACTGTAGAGCATTTGCTCAAAAACTAGAATCCTATACAATCCTATTTTCTCTCTCAAAATCCTTTAGTATTGACTTTCATAAGAGGAGTAGACGAAAAAGATGAATGGTCACTTCCTTTTTTTTTAAATGCATTTCATGCATAACTATATGAATTCTGTTACAACAACAATTTTACAACTCGAAAATAAAACAATTCAACCTACAGATTTTTATGTTATCTTAGAATCCCTACATAAAAACATTCACTCTAAATTAAAAGATAGATTTTATGGCTTTCAAGTTAATCAAAATTTGAAGAATTAAGCAAATCGGACCAAGAAATATTTAGAAGAGATGCAGCTAATGTATACCAGAGGAGTCTTCATTACTTAAGTGATTCAACTTCGAGACATCTCCTTCTAAAAAATTTGCTGTCTTGAATCTGAAAGAAGTAGTGACATTTGATAGCCTTATAGAAATTGTAAATGCCCACAGTTTAGAAGTAAACGGTGATGAATTGTATAATGAGTTCATTGTTCTAAGAGATGCTATTGAAACTCTTAAAAACCTAGATTTACCAACTGACAAAAAATAGGTCCATTTATTTTAACAAATACGCAGTCCCCAACTTACTAAAACTAGTAAAATTTGTGTTGTCCATTCCTGTCAGTAACGGCATGTAGAAAGAGTGTTTTCTTTAACGAAAAACTTGTGGACAGAAGAAAGAAACAAATTTCACATAAAATCCGTGGAAAGTGAACTTCTGGTTAAAATAAACTATAATAATATGAGTTGTTCCGAATTTCATCAATATGCTCTATGTACATGAGAAGCAACTTCTAAAGGCCGCTGCATCAGATAAGAAGTACGTCTGTAAGTTCCAGCCTTCGCCTCAGCCCCATGATTTGTACAAGACATCATGTTCATACTAAGGTAAACATAATTAATTTCAATACCTTTAGAAACGTTTAATATAGTATTTGTAGTTTATTTTTAATTTAAAGTATTTAAAGTTTAATTTGTAAAATGGAATACTGGCTGCTTTAAGTGTCCCGACTTTTGACTTCTTCAAGGCAATTACACTATACTCATATTTCTTCGTATAAATCATTGTTCATTCTTGTATATACATTGTTCATTCTTGTATACACTCTTTTAACACTACATAATCATTGATTAACGGATAAACTATTTAAATTAATAAATAACGAACTTAACAGTGTTTGCATTTTAAATAATAATGTTATTGTACTTACCTGATAGACTAGTTTCGATGAAAAACAGCTAGGATTTAGCAGATGATGAAAAAAACATCGAAACTAATCAAAGATACAATAACATCATTATTTAAAATCTTAACATAGTAAAATTCGTTATTTATTAATTTAAATAACTTAACAGTTAATCATTGTATCTGTTAAAATAGCTTAAATGAATACTACTGAAGTATGGAAGAATTTTTCTCAAATTTTTTAACTTATAATTTTATAATATCGTGTAGTGCTCAACATGATGCTTGCCTTTGGATTCGAAGTTCACAGGTTCAAACCCAAAAACTACAATTCATGAAATTAGAGCCACATGGGGGAGCCAGATCTAAGCTGTGCGCTTGCCTTAGAGTAGTCAACTATGTAACTACCAAACAGGATAGCGGTGCTGCATGGTATGTTGTGAGTCACCACATACGTTATTAATTGCCTTTTTTTTTTTAACCAAAGTTTGTCGTCCATTGAGGCTACCCAATTTTCGCGGTTGGCAGGACACTGTACCAAATTCTATACCATTTCTTTCCAGGAGATTTAATTTTTTATCATAAACACTTGCTAATTTTAATTCTAGTATTTTCCAAATCGTGAATTCAGACTTTTCAGTAGCAGCAGCACATTATGTAGCATGGAATACTTCAATTTCCTGTTTGACTTTTCTTCGTCAAAAAACTTTATTATACTTCTGATTATTTCATGACCCTTGCTATCGATAGTATTATGTTGATACCACGTTCTCATTTGAAGTCCTTACAGCATTAATACACGTACAGCACAGTAAATCACATGCTAGAAGAAAGAATATCTACATAGACTGTCCAACAATACCTAGCCTGTGCAAGAGATAAGCTGCTCATTTCTCAATTCTGCTGCAGCTAGTTCGCATATTTTTCACATGTTTTGTTAATGTGGTTGCACATTAGATGCTTATTCAGATACCAGTGACCAATCAGAAGTGTGATTGCCTATCTTAAGCTTTCTCTTTCCAGAGCTAGAAGTTGTTCAGTTAAGCTAGATAATGGTTCTCTCCAAAGAGGAGTTTGGCCTGGCTCATGACTTGTGCAGATCTCCAGACCATCAGTAAATCCCTCATCAGATTGTCCTTTAGATACCGATACAAGGTTTCGGGCCATAGCATTAGATAGTTTTTTCCTGCTTAAAAAATGTATCACAGTCAGAATTCAACTCAATGGTTCGAGTGGCAGCAAGTACAGTAACCACTAAAACAACTATGACAAAAGGAAAATCAAGGTTTTCCTAATTATTTCTCGGAAATAACTTTGTACTGTATATATAAAACTGATCTTAATTCTACCATTTTTAATAAAACAACAAAACAAATCCATTGTGCGATAGTCCCTTGCTGGCCTAATGCCCACGTGCTTCAGCAGAGATTAACGATCATCCAGCAATACAAGTACTGGGATAACGTGTGGTTAGCACAATGATTCCTCTAACAGTTATAGCTGGCTTGCAAAACTGAATTTACTGTAGCACCAGAAAATTCATCACAATGCTGGATGGGCACTAGTTCCATATACTGATCGAAATTTCATGAGAAAATTTCTTCTCCCATGAAGACTCAAACCACCAGTCATTTCATAACACAAAGCCAAAACACGATGCCTTAGACTCCACAGCTATAGTGCAGGACATTTTTAATGCTTGAACATAATAGTTGTTCCTCTACCTTATCCTTACAATTTCACTGACATTAATATGAATATTGGTAAGTGTATTACTGTGTCCAGTTTCATACTACAAGCATAAAGTGGTAAAATGCAGAAACCTGATAGAAAAGTTTCTCCACGGTGGTGTTGAGGGCAGAGTGCATCACAATCTTGACACAGTCTCCTTCCAGTGTTGTGAGACGAGCACTCACATTCTGACTTACATCTTGCAAATTAACAAATGATTTCTGAAATGGAAAAAATTCAATGTAAATAATGCAACTAACCTGGCAGCCGAAATTACATATTCAACTGTTTCCTCCCCTCTCCCCCACAAATAAAGCAGAAGCAAAACAGAAACGAACAAAGACAGGAGTCATTAAAGCCCTTAAAACTTAATCAGTTTCAGAAGCTTACTCACAATCCCTTTCTGTCCAGGATTTATAATAAACTATTAACAACTTCAGAACCTAAATTAATCATATTCCATGCCAAGTGATAATTTATCCTGCCCTTAGGCTTTAAATCCTATGCTTGTATTTTCTAAGGATAAACCCAACACAATTTTAAAATTAGTTACCCTCTTTAGAGTCAAGACATAGTAACGTGGAGGGGGGGGAGGGAGGGAGGGAGGGAGGCAGGAAGGAAGAAAGGAAGGTAAGCAAGAAGAGAGAGACATATTAAAAAAATGAATGACAGAAAGAAAAGAGACCAAGAGAAGAAGAGGAGTGAAAATAGTAATAGGAAATACGTACATGGTCCTTAACTTGGTCATCTGCCACCCACTGCAACTTCTTGCTCAGGGTGTTATTAATAAGGGTTAAATTAGAAGATAGCTGCTTCATCACAGATAACATATGCTCCTCTTGCGCAATGTTCTCTCTAGAGGGCGCTTGTGGATGCTGTGTTGCGTTGGCTAGCAGTGCAACCTTTTGCTGTAAAGACAAATACATAATATATTACCAATGCATTCATGGAATAATGCAAAACTATCCAAGGCAAACTGACCTGTAAGCACCCCTGGTGAATTTACCTCAGATGGTACGCTGCGTTCTGTTTAGGCAATCAACGCAACACATGTACAATTAATTTAAATCTGATATATGTAAAGAATACTATCATAACCTTAAATAGGCACAAATATTTTCATTATTATAGGCACAAATATTTCCGTTCTCATTATAAGAAACAAAAATCATGTAATGCTACTAAATATTTTCGATATTTTGACAAATAACTAGATAAGAAAATAGTCTTCTTTATGCCATCCAATAAAAGGCCTATCCACTACCTTTTCTCCTCTAGGTTTATACAAAATTTTGTTCATACAAAGCTCTTCCAATCAGCCAACTCAGTGCCATCCTTCAGACATATAATATTTAAGATGTAAAATAAATTCATTTGATAAATAAAGAACTAAATAAAAACAAAAAAGCGAAATCTCACTACGAAATTTGTAATTATCAAGCTATATTTCTTACATCCGATTAAATTATATTAAAGGAAAGGAAATTGTCTGTTAATTTTAGGTTATAAAATATAAATATTATATATATATATATATATATATATATATATATAATAAAAAAATCTCCCCCTCCCCCTCCCTCTCCCCCTCCCTCTCCCTCTCCCTCTCTCTCTCTCTCTTAGAAACTTAATACCCGAACGAGTAGAATACCGCTGGTTTAGGTTAACTACGTCCAGAACATTAGTTTGGCTAGTAGCAGAGCTGTAGTACCATACCGCTTGTTGGGCAGGGTTGCTGATTACAGTTCTATGTCACTCACTGGTTGTAAGAAAGATGAACTGCGAATTGATGTAAACAAACTGCATTGCATACTGGTATTTTGTGGAACCACAAATCAGGTAACTTATACATTAGTCGAATTCTAAAGTACTACTCGTGCTTGTAAAAGACACTATTGTTGGTAAAAAATAGTACAACTTTCTGTTCTTCCCCCACAAAAAACAATGCATTTAAAATGGATGTTACTAAGAGAAAGTAAATCAATCGATTATCTATTTATAAATTAGCTCTGTTACTAATGTCACACTTAATACAGTAACAGGACAATAATTGCATTAGTTTTATTTCAATTATATGCGTTGAATGTGCTTCCCTTCATGTTGCAGATATAAAAATGCCACCTGAAAAGGGCTGTAAGGCACATCTCTTTTTTTGCGGAATTTGGGAGTATTTCAAAACAAATTGGCACACCATCACGTATGTATACTATGTATGTGATACTGAGATACGAGGAGATACAGTTATCCTAGTGGTTGAGCAAATTTTTCAATACCCTCCACAAAGCATTATTTAGCTGTTTGCTGAAATAATGCACACTACATCCATAAACTCATTATGTGAGTAGCGAAACTTCAAGTTGCTAATGCTGTTTTTAGATTACACAGTCATTTGTCCAAGCAATATGTCAAAAGATGTAGAACTTCCTAGTATATTTGCCACAAAGTCTGTTACACACCTTTTACAACATGCAGTTACACATCATATACCAAGGTAAAGCTTGCCATTAAATTTCCTCGTCTTTCATTGTTGATTATTGCATGGAGGTTGGAGATTTTTTTGTTTATGAATTTTTACAAAATAGCATTCTTTAGCACTAAGAAAGTGAATTACCACTTACTTGGCATGTTTTGCATGGTGCATGGACTTTTCACCACATATGCTATTTAAAATCGAATTCACAAGCAATTTTTCCCACTAAGCACTCAGCTGTTCATCACAGAAATGAGTTCTTATGGAAAATCTGATGCAAATCAATTCGGAATAGCTAACACAGGTTCCAATGCAATATGACACAAGATTATGCCTTATAAGTTCATCAGTTAAATTAAACATGTTACTTTCGTTAGGATCATTCAAATCACACTCTCCCCCCCTCATCCCACCCCCTCAGGTTATATCTATAAATAGGAGATGTGCCACTTGTTTAATGAAAAAGCACATAATAAGTAATAGAGAGAGACCTTGAGAGTTGTGACATTCTCTGCAAGCGTCTTGGAAGCTTCTTGCAGCTGACTGTTGTCATTCTTGAGCAAAGTCACTGTTGTGTTCAGGTCGCGAATCTGGCTGCCGAACGAGGCGACGCTGGTCGAGATGCTCTGAACGTCTTTTGGAAGATTCACCAGCTCTGGAGCTGCTTTCAGTCTGTCCTCCACGCTTTGCAGACCCACTTGCACTCCCACCAGCTGCCAACACACATTAAATTATCACACCTAGGATAAGATGCTTTATAGCACATGCATTCACTCAAGTCTAACTGAAGAAGGACAAGAACTTGTGGAAAGTTAGTAAGCCTTGATAAACTAACTGACATAAAGTAAATGTGAGATGAATAATATTAAAAGTTTCCTGTAACTCGATAAGTGCAACTGAGAATCTTTATGATTACATTTCATTATGTTTCATGCAAGTGTGTATGTAAGAGAGCTCACCAGTACTCTTCCGGATGTGTAATTATCACATCTGACATCGATTATCAGGTCTGTAGGCACATGACCGCGGCAGTGGAGCTTTGCTTATTTCATTCATTTTATTGATAATGAGTCATTATTGGTCTAGTGGCTTCCATGCCTGCCTCTTAACCAAACAAGTGTCATCTTGGCAAAGAGCAATGGATTTTTAGTCTGAAAAAATTCTAATATGAGCTAGTGGCTTAGTTGTTAAGAGGTTAGCATAAGAAATCAACCTTGCTTAATGATGAATGAAGGAATAGTGAAATGATGGCAAAGGAAATGGAAGTATGGGAACAGAGAACTGCTCAAACACTGCCTTTGCTCACTGTACACTGCTCCTGAACTAATCAGAATTTGAACCTGGGTCTTTGGCATGAAAAACTGATGATTAAGCTCTTCAGCTTATGTTGCACATTCTGAGAGGATTTTGAATTGTAAAACCTATGTTTCCACATAAAAATATTCATATATACACTTGACATGCAAGAGGAACACAATCTATCATTGACTATGTTATATGTAATGAGAAACTTCAATCTTGTCCTTGATGTTAAAATTTGTAGAGGTCCCGAATTGGAAACTGATCATTATTTAATTGTTTCACCTATGCTATAAGAATCCCAGCACAAAGTACAAACGAAGAACTAATATCCCTAAACAAAAGACTAGTCTTTCTAAGTAGATCTACAGCGAGATGCCAGTATTAGCTTTATGAATGCAGAATAAAAAAAGTACTTTCAAGAAAAAAAATTCCGATAATATAGAAGAATGAAAAAAGCTAACTAACATATATTTTAAGAAAAGTACCTGAAGAAAGTATTGGGCTCAAACATTTAAAACAGATGAGGAGAGCTATACGCAAAGCATATTTAAAATTTTTACAATCTAAGAAGCTTGAAGATGAAATAGAATATAAAAGAAAACGAGCTATTTCCAAGGACAAGACATAGGGAAAAATGAAATAATTGTGTGCCGTGATTAGAAAGAGATTTAACATTATCAAGACCTAAAACTTTTCAAATCTTAAACAAAATTAATTCAGATATAAAAGAAAATGTTATAAACTCTCTACTGAAAGAGGCAATACTTAGTTATTTTAAAAATAACAACGAAAACAATTCTCTTGCAATCAAAAGTTCTGATAATGATAACGCAGATTCTATTACTTATGACGAATTAATTAAAGTGTATAAAAGTTCAAAGAAAGGAAAAGTTTCAGGGGAAGACGGACTGAACTCTGAGCTCTTCAAATAAGCTGGTGAAGAATTTACATACAGATTTCTATATTCCTTAAATAATATTTGACAAAGTTCCTAAATGTTGGCAAAAAGCTATTACGATACCAATCTATATGAAAGGAGATAAAAAGAAATGTGAAAATTATAGAGGTATTAGTTAATTTCAACTCAGGTTATACATTTTACACAGCTATAATAAAAAATAAATTATCACAATTTTGCGAAGATAAAATTACAGAGAAACAAAATGGTTTTTGACGAGGATGTTCTTCTTGTGATAGCTATTTCACCATGAAAATTTTAATAGAAAAGCAAAGAGAATTCAATGTTGAAAGTCATTCAGCATTATTTGATTTTGTTAAAGCATTTTACAAAATAAACACAAACATCCTTTTAGAGATAATGTAAAAATAAAATTATTTCTTCTCTTTATAGCTTATATAATTGGAACAAATTGCTGTATGAATTGAACATGGAACATCTAATTGGACCCCAATAAATCAAGGCGTTTGACAAGGTTGTGGCCTCTCACCCCTATTGTTTATTATGTTGTTTTCTAATGCCAGGCGTTTGACAATAAAGTCATTTGACCTCTTGCACTCTAATATTTTTCAAAGATATTATCATGACTAGCGACTGAAGCACAGATTTTGAGGTGTTCCGAATCCATTTCTTGGTTTGAGTTGCACAATAGGCAGTTAGGGGACTGATATATTCCAATTCTATGCAGGTGTTTGGCCAAACAATCATGGCCTGTTGCCAATCTAAATGCAGCTACAGACGATTTTCGTGGTAAATTGGGAATTAACTGTGGATTTTGATGCAGAGAGTTCCATTTTTTTCCCTTGAGATTGTGTTATCAAATTTTGTTTGTTGAAGTCTAAGTATGTAGATTTAATAAATCTTTTCACAGAGTAATACGTAGATTTAGTAACAGGTCTGTAAGTAGCAGTGCTGCCCTTCTTTGCTAAAGCATCCGCATTCTCGTTTCCCAGGATTCCACAATGGGATGGTATCCATTGGAATACAATTCTTTTATTGAGTGATATTAATTGAGAGAGCATTTTAGTTATTTCTGCTGTTTGAGATGAAGGTGTGTGTTTAGAGACTATTGATAGAATAGCTGCTTTGGAGTCTGACAATACAACTGCATTATTAAATTTATTGATGTGGCATAGAAGATTCCTGAGACTTTCACTTATTGCAATGATTTCTCCATCAAAACTTGTTGTTCCATACCCAAGAGATCTATAAAGTGAGAAGAGACAGCACGTAACACCTGCACCGGCACCTTGTTCTCTGGAGATCAAGGATCCGTCGGTGTATAAATGAAGCCAGTTTTGTGGAGGGTACCTAATATTAATTGTCTCTAAAGACAATTGTTTTAGTATTTCAGTGTTTACTTCTGATTTTAGTATTTCTTCTGTTAAATTTAGATTATATTCTATATTTAATAGAGTTAAAGGGTTTGGTTTAATTTGTAGGTTTTGTTTATTATGTACAATATATGAACCACATTCTCAACATCTGAAGCCAAAGCCATCATGCTAGAATACAATTTAACTGTTACACTTGTCTCGATACTTTACTTTTTGCTGATGGGCCAAGTTATTATTGCCAAATCAGTAGAAGAATACAAACAGCAGTTTACAATTGTAACATGGAAATATCAACTGCAAAAACTAAACTAATAGCATTTTTAGGAAAAGATCCAATTCCATGCAAAATTATCATAAACAATACATTAGTAGAACGTATGAATTCATTCAATTATTTAGATTATAATTTATCATACATAAATGATGATATGACAAACATTTCTAAATTTCCAAAAATTACCGGAACTATTAACAATGTATTCAAACCATCCCAAGTACAAAGACATACAAAGCTGAAGATATCCCTTGCATGACCAGTTATAGTTTATGGCAGAGAGGCACAGACAATAAGAAAATGTGATGAGAGATGGTTAACAACAACTGAAATGCGATTCATGCAAAGAACTGCAGGATGCTCATTATTTGACCACCGTTGGAATGGAGACATTCTCAAAAAACTTAAAATTTATCCTATCGTCAATTATCTACAGCAATACAGACTCCAATGGAAAGAGTATGTCAAGAGAATGGATTGTATTAGATGACCTGAACAAATCTTATGACTCAAAAGACGAAGAAATTTAGGACCTAAAAATGCTGGCACAAGACTGTAATAGATCCACTGGGGTCTAATATATGAAAGCTCATGATGATGATGATGATGATGATGATGATGATGATGATGATGATGATGATGATGATTCCATTTTGGTTTGCAATCGTCATAATATATAAGTTCTCATTTACTTGAGACAGTATAAATAGTTATCTTAGATATTCTCATAAATTGCAAGGTAAGTAAAGACAGCGAAGCAGATTTTTGGATGTTTCACCTTGTTCTGCATCTCCAATGTTTCGGAATTACAGAACATAAAGGTTTCATCATCAGAGCAAATGAATCGGGGATTGCAGAAACAGCACATGTCAATACGCCACACACAATGACATGTGCTGTTTCTGCAATCCCCGATTCAAATAGATATAATTGAAGAGCCACCTACTCAGTTGGGCCTGTAATGTTTTGACTACTCCAAACAACTAGGCCAATTTTTTTAGGAATAATTTTCTAAATAATTTCGTCTTAGCATGGACTGTTTTATGAGTTCTACTTTTTAGTAGGGTCTTTTTCCAATTTTTTGCAAGTAAAGTTTGCTAAAAGATTCAAAGACTCAATACTTTTTCAACATAAGAACTGTTAAGAACAATTGTGGTATCACCTTTATTTACCAGAACGATCATGATATCATAATTCTTTCTTAACGATACAAGGGTACACTTCTCCGAAATAAAAAAAATTGTTTTTGAGCTATTTGGATATTTTTAAAATTCTAACCATTTCCTGTCTAATTTCTCCCCTATTTCTACTGAGAGTTCTTTAATGGATTTCTCTACACCACTTAGAATAGAATATCTTCTACTGGCAATAGTGAAAGCTACAGCAAAATTTAAACCTTCAGATAGGCTTGGGTTTCTAGATTTCTCTTTTTTTTTACAGTCAAAGTGATCTGGTCTGTATGATGTTGGTTTGGAATCAGAAGATTTTTATACAAATTGTGATTAGATGCTACTCTGAGAAGGATTACTTACTTACTTATTTATTAATTTATTTATTAATTTATTTATTTACTTACTTACTTACTTACTTACTTATTTAGTTACTTATTTACTTATTTACTTACTTATTTACTTACTTATTTACTTATTTATTTATTTATTTATTTATTTATTTATTTATTTATTTATTTATTTATTTATTTATTTATTTATTTATTTATTTTATGTTAGTTTGAGGTGGATAACTTTGCTGTCTTTTCAGGTGTGTTTGGTAGGCTGACTATCATCGTCAGTTGTAGTGTGTTGTTGAAAAAGTTGAGCACCACTAGAAATTAATTTAGATGTTGGAAAATATATTCATTTGTGACTCAAATAATAACTCTCCCAATCTCAAGGGACACATATTTTAATGTTTCTATCAGTGGTCTTCAACATAATGAAGAACAGTCCTGAATCCTTCTAGGTATCCTTCTCAGAATTATAATAAATGACAATTAAAATTTATTATATGTGCCGTCTATGCTTATCCTTATTTAACAAATATATTGGTTATACAATATTTTGTTACATAATATATCTATTTAAACGTTTTGTCATTTATAGTAATTAGCTTATTGACCCCATCATGCCTCTTAAATTTTAAAATTCTTCTCAGAATTGCCATGATGGTTCAGTTCGAGTGCTAGGCTTATAAGCCAGGGAGCATGGGTTTCAAATCATTCTCTACTATGAATTTATAACGTGTCTGTCAAGCCTGTGGTACAGGCAACACAAGGGTTTTGTCCAGGTACTTCAGTTCCCTTATGATATGCCAAAAATTCTCCATTATCTTAATTTATTATGAGTGTAATGTGAACCCACAGCCTGTGGCGCACTCTAGATAGTCTCTGCTGGTCTATGCTTCTGAGCACTAGCGGCTTCTATGAGGCACTCACAGAGTCAGGATGAGTGCAAGAGGTCAAATGACTTTATTGTCAAATGCCTGGCATTAGAAAACAGAGTCAGGATGAGTAATGACAAGTTAAGGCCACTGCCATTGGATAAATAAATAAATAGATAATAAAAAATTTTAAAAATAACTTTCTGTTTAGGTACCAATAATATTTGTATTTTGATCAGTTGAGTTCGAATTAATGGAATTTATCTGTGTAACCATATTTACATCCTGTTGTGCGAGTAGATTGTATTGATGTGGCTACAGTTCCCTCTGTGGTATTTACATTATCCTGCATGCATTTATACAAATATTCTCCCTACAGAAAAATTCAATGGGATTCCAATGGCTTCCATCAACCTTTAAATTTCAGCCCACCAAGTGTTGCTAATTTCTATACAACCCAAGTACTGAATATTAACACAATAATTTGAAATTATTAAACTGAACTTAAAAGCACTCTAGCTCATATGAACAGTTTAGCACAAAAACACTTAAATAACACGAAAACACTTAACAATTAGTACACACGTAAATAAAGACACTTCACCACCATTAAATGACTGGAACAATCCCCTTGAACTTCAGGTGAAAGTGTCAACTAGAAAATTAGTACACACGTAAATATCATTAAATTACTGAAAACAATCCCACTGAACTTCAGATAAAAGTGTCAAGTAGCAAATATGAATAATTTTAAGGAAAAAAATTATTCCGGGGTCGAGTATCGAACTCGGGACCTTTGGTTAAACACACCAATGCTCTCTCGACTAAGCTACCCAGGAACTCTACCCAACACCAACTCAATGTTTCCCTTTAACTCCATATACCTCAAAGTGGGCTGACAACTGTCAAGCATCCAACAGTGAGTGCACACAAACTCTGTGCGACTTAAATTGTGGTTTTCTGTTAATGAACATTAACATTTGTGCATTTAGCCGAAGGTCCCAGGTTCGATATCCGGCCCCGGAACAATTTTTCTCTTGAAATTATTCAAATCAGCTTCACAGGGAGTAGCTATACCTGAAAGTTAGATTTGCATAATACATGTTACTCTTCATTAACAGAAAACCACAATTTAAGCCACAAAGAGTTTGTGTGCACTCACTATTGGATGCTTCACAGTTCGCTGGCTAAATATTACAAGGGTGTATGTAGTAATATTTCTGATATAGACGTAGAACCTTGTAATATTGAGCCAGCGAGTTGTCAGACCACTTTGAGGTATGTGGAGATAAAGGGAAAAATTGAGCTGGTGTCGTGTAGAGTTCCTGGGTAGCTCAGTCGCGAGAACATTGGTGCGTTTAGTCAAAGGTCCCGGGTTCGATACCCGGTCCTGGAACAATTTTTCCCTTGAAATTATTTAAATCAGCTTCACAAGGAGTTATATCTGAAAGCTAGATTTGCAAGTAACAAATATATCT
The DNA here is from genome assembly GCF_040183065.1 of Periplaneta americana. Lineage (NCBI taxonomy): Eukaryota > Metazoa > Arthropoda > Insecta > Blattodea > Blattidae > Periplaneta > Periplaneta americana. The sequence continues at coordinate 109,134,766 of NC_091118.1, forward strand.
ATACAAATTAATGTAAAAGTAACAGTTTGTGAAATAATGCAAATGTGGGACATGGTAGCCACTAGGATATTTTGTTTCTATCAATTAATCAAGTAGTGCAGTGCGTACAGCTAGCGTAGCTTTATACATGTGAGTGAAGATAAAATGTTGTTCAGTCAATTGTCCGAAGACAGGTCTGGATCCCACAAGTGACACCAACAAGGGATCACTTATGAGGCAACTAGGCAGGAGATAATTGGGTAGGGTGGCAGTGTATGCACTATAGATGTGGGCTCCTGCTAAAAAAAGTGTTGAAAATGCTATTGCATTCTGAATTTGTAATGTTTGAACACACCTGAGTACTATAGTTCTTCAGCTGCTGGGTAAGGGTAGACAGTTGATTAAACAACATTGTCTGGTTCTGCTGGAGCTCTCTGAACTGTGAGTGGCACTTCTGGAGCGCATCTGGAACGCCCTGACTGCCTGCAACCACTGAAAACAGACAATATTCAAATTATCTTCTGTCTTTACAAATCATATTTGTCTCACAAGACTATTTCATTTAGAGCTGACTGACTGAATGATAGCTTAACAAACTAGACAAATCAATCAACGGAATATCTTGGCCAAATGACCAAAAGGAAAGAATATCCTAGTTGGATGAGTTGATGAATGACAGAAAGATGAGTGGAAGGGAGAAGGGATAGGTGGGCGGAAGGAGGGACATACATACAGGAGGACAAATAAATAAAGTGACTGATAGGCAGACATAGTAAATGACAGGACAAAAAAAAAAAAAGAGTGAATGACTGACTACTTGACTGAAGGAAATAATAAAAAATTAACTCACTGAGTCGTTCATTTTCTGAGTGCACAACTGACTTACATAGATCAGCACATAGATATACAGACTGACTTACCGACATACTACCCTACCTGGTGTCAGTTAAATGACTAATTGGATGGCTTGGGCCTAGTGCCCATTAATAGACTATTTTTTTCTAGTGGCTTAATGACCAACCCATCTAACAGAGCCAGTTAGGCAAAAGCATTCAAGCCTTGGTCACAGTTTTCTTCTGAGAGTGCATCTTACTGAAACCTACACTCGAAACACACATATTACTCACAAATATTTGTTTGTTGTCTAACAAATAAGAGAGACCAAGTAAGGGGTAGAACCACAAGTTCCCTCCCTTTCTTTCATCTTTCCGGCACTCAAGTAAACGCAGCTTCAATCAGCTTCTTTCACTCCTGCATACTACTAGAATTTTAAAAAGCTAGGCAGTAAATCCATTACTATTCACCTAGCAAAATAGTAAAGACCGAGGATGTTCAGCAGTTTGAGAGGACAGAACGAGTATTGCAAACAGGCTGTAGAAAGCAGTGGAGGGGAAATAAATTCGAGTAACAGTGTAACAGTAGATGGTACTGTACTTTAAAAGCGACAGTGCTACAACAGGGACCTATAACAGTTGGGTAGACTAGTTTTGCTAGGCCTATATTAGAAGTAGAAATACAATTTCAATTATGACTTCTTGCAACTCATAAACATAGTTTTTTCTTAGTTTATTTTTTGTTTGTCACTCCAAGGCTTTTTATAATACGCTTCACGTGTGTAACAAAGTGAGCAATATGAAATTGCATACATTTTCAAATTAATTCATACAATCACTAAGAAAATTATTATTTTATATGAAGTTCTGTTACACTGAATAAGAACTTCCAGTTCACAAATTCACAATCTGTAAGTTTACCAAATACAAATGACTCAGAGAAATGGCAGACAGTTGTTTACTTGATCGGACTATAGTAACTGTTCTGTACCCTAGTCATAATCATTCACTCAAAAAAATACTTGAAGCACTTTTTTTTTTTTTGTTCATTTTATTTGTGTATGTTGTACTGACGATTGGTAAATTCAATTTGTTATTTTACTCTCTGCTTCTACTTACCGGTACGTGATTTTATTTTAACATATTTTTTGCCAGTTAGGTCTATTATGAAACGCAAAAGAGCCTACATACTCTTAGAAATAGAACATTACTGGTAGCTTACTGCAAGTAAGAGGAAATTGCTAAGTAAATAAATCCGTGGCACGATAGCCCATAGAGGGCCAAGGCCGATCAGCCAACTGCTGACCTCATGTCCACATGTCTCAGTAGAGGTGAACGACCATGTAACCAGCATGAGGGGTAACGTGTGATTAGCATGATGATCCCCCATGATCGTTTATGGCTGACATTCTAAACCGGATTTCATTATTTATTAACTTACAGATTATTAAATTGATTACGAATTCTTTTTATCCTCTCAGATTACGAACAAGGTATACTTCACTATGCCCCGAACCATTTCAAGAACTTGAATATTACTGATATTTTATAAACTTTGAATGATTTAAGTAGTTTTTTTTTGTCCCCTTATGAAGTACGTAACGTGATCGAAGTTTCACGTGGTTTCACCTAATTCCTAATACTGCGTTCTCAGTGTTAGCATATGTACAATAACAAGTATATGGTTAATAATTGTCCCAGTAATTCCTCTTGACAATGGTACAGTTAATGGAGAGAATTACCTCAGTAATTTCTCAATCAGTCCATTATATCAACAATTCAACAACTGGCCAATCTCCTATATCGCCCCACATCACACAAGTCACTGACGTCTGATTTAAGTTTCTTTATGGGTTAGGTGGGTTAAATAAGGAGATAGCTAAGTGACATTAAGCCGAGGTATGTGACAAGGTTAGTGGGTTAATTTGAGGGGATTATTTAAGTGATATGAGGCCGAGGAATTGTGAGTGTGGGGAGATACCGAAGTTTCATCCAACAATTTATCGGCCTACGTATTAAAGATAAAGAGTTCTCTCAAGAACTTCATTCAACCCATGGCAGATATTTCAATAACTTAGCAATTAGTCGTCGTACACAGACATTTCTTTATCCGTAACTTGTCACCAGTTTACCATTATCCTTTGAACTTTTCTAGGTCTTGTACCTTGGTCCAACTCGTTGCGCAGAGACGTGACCTGTTCGCGGATGTCGATGAAGAGCCACATGACAGTTGTAGTAGCAACCACGCAGGCAAACACGAGAGCGGCTGTACAAGCACGAAGCAAGGAACCACACACCCGGCGACGGAGGAATAAGCGACACCGGGGTCCGCTGCCCCCGCCACTACTACCGCGATCTTTCCCGCTCCAGTAATCATCCTGTTCATCCGTGGACTCGGATAACAGCTGGTCTTGAGAACTTGCTCCACCTCCGCCGTTTCGCTTGCCGCCCCCGACGCCGCCACCTGTCCGTTTTCCAGGTCCCGAGTGCGCCACGAGGGCGTCCAATTCTTTGCGTTTTTTCATCTTCTTGCCCGCTCTCAGGGGCACATTCACGTGATGAACGGATTCCATCTCTCACGTCACATAACGCAAAACGGACGTATGTTTTTTCTCACAGCCGCAGTAAAACCGGGAGTATTCGTTGCTAAATGGATGGAAAATCGTGTAAATTTGCGGTCATTGTTGCAGACCTACGTCCGACATGTTTCCACGGCCCAGACGCGAGAACGATCGATCTGCAAGCTGACGCTCCTCCCTATCAGCAAGGCTAGGTGGACTCTTCCACCTGCGGGGGCGCCTCGGAGATAAGAGCACTCTGACGTCACGACTCGCGGTAAACAAAACACTAACAAACAAGCTTATCGATTTGTTAGTCGCATGCGCGTTGTAATAATTATGAATGGGACTTACGTACCCGAGCATCCCTGCATTCTATTTTAATGAGAAGAATTCGAGTTGTGTTCCTCTGTACAAGTAGTTTAAAAAAAAAAAAAAAAAAAAAAAAAAAAAAAAAAAAAAAAAAAGGATTCCTGTACAACCTGGGAGTGAACCGAACGTCACTTCTGCGAATGAAACGTAACTTGAATAGCTATAGGTGATGAGATGCGTTTTTTGCATATTGACACAATGTACCAGACATAAGATTCTTACTGTGCATATTTTCAGCAAGAATAGATGTCACAGTAGATTTCTAAACCGGTTGATGAACAAGCAACTGGCAGGAATGTAAATACGAAGAGCATAAAAAGTTTTACCATGTCTGAATCGGATAAATGCTTTTCAAATAACTTATTCTGTGACGTCACACCAATGAAATGACATTTTATTACGTGACAACTTTGAACTGGTACGATATTTTTATTATTTCATCAGAGAATATCGAGGTCATCATGCCAGAAGTGCCTCTGATTGAGGTTCTGGCTGATATGTACTATATATACAGTATAATATTATCAGGCAGTACATCTTACTTGACGATATGTGTCAGATAAAGAACAATTATTTGTATGCATCTGAAGCCTGATTAGTGTAATATGTTAACCGGCGATGTATGCAATGGAGGGGGAAAGGAACTAGTCATTCTACTCCATTATCTCCTGGCCTAGTTGCCTCATAAGTGGTGTCTTGTTGGTAACACTTGTGAGGTTCAGATCTGTCTTCGGACAGCTGACTAAAAAACAAACAAACAAACAACAGGCAGAAGAGCGTATCAACAAAACTGCAACTTTACATTAGTCATTTAAATATAGAATTTCTCCTATCCTTGTCTATATAACAAAGTACGTACATTTTTTTATCCTTCCTCATGCCCATTGTAATTTTCAAACGTTTGTTTTTAAAAATAAATAGGTTCTATTAAAATATTTCAATTACCCTGCATTTTTGATACGCCTTTTTGGTATGATGTTCTCGATAAGTAAGTTTTAGAGCAGTAGGTACAAGCATTAGTATTTCATTTAAAAACGTTTTCATCTTGTAGAGACATCGAGGACGAGAAATGGCCGACGCACTCTGCTGTGAGCCTTTTATCAGGGTCAAGCTTCTTTTATGTACAGATACGGAAATAAAATTTGGAGCACCCTTATTACGTAAGTTTCGCTTACAACACACTGCGCATGTGCAGTAAACAAGAGCCCCTGTAGATATGTATGCTACTTGTGGACAGTCGTGCGAAATTGTTGCCTACATAGACCTATAGGTGGACTTCCATCAAGACTCGCTTCAAATTTTAATTTCCTTTCTGTACAGTAAATTTACTGTACGAGACTCACAGCTTTACTTCCTTTCCGAAGAGAGACATGTTAAAGATTTTATAAAGTAAAGTAAAGTCAACATGTCAAATCGGCCCAGATGGTGGCGAGAGGTTAAGGCTTCCATTTCTAAAATCAGTATTTAATGGCATTAGGGATGTCAGTCTTACCCGCCTTTACCCGCCAGGAAATATCCCTGGTACTCATTTCTGCTCGAGACTGTAGACCCCAGGCCATAGTGCGGCTAGAAGATTACATCAATGGAAAAATCCATGACTCCATCGAGAATAGAACCCGCGACCTTCCGGCTTGCAGCGTTATGTTTTAACCGCGCGCACCTAAGGGTTTTATTATAACCCTTCAAAATCTATAGCCCTTAGCCGGGATTGAACGTGCGAACTTCGGATCCAATGGCTAGAGCAACCGCGATACCACTGAGGATGACTATGCTTTAGAATACAGGCCTGTAAGTTATTTTAAGTATAACATTATACAGTACTTTCCACTAATATAAAATAACTCAATATCGAAGAATAAGTCCATCAAAAGAGGCAACACCGCGACACAACTACATCTAAAATAGAATGAATTATTTAATTAATTTAGGTAGTATCTAATTCGCAATAAATAAAGTAAAAAAATTGCAACAAAGCTCACGACTCAATGCGCGCTACCTCTGATATGCGCTGCATCGTATGTGACGTTTTGTGCGTGAACATATTCCGGAAGTATGCTATAGTAATACTAATTGTAATTACATTGAATCCTTGATGTAAATGCGTGTGTGTCTGTATGTATGTACAGTATGTCTGACTCAAGCCGTTCATAAATTGCTTTAGGCATCACGCACAACACGACTAGGGGTAGATACTTTTCATCGTTGAAATTCCCTAACTCGCAGCGCTTAATTTTTAGTTTTAATAATGACTGAAAACAGCTAAAATAATAAATAGATATAAATGGGTTCACTGTAATGATTGATTCATACGATGTGTTTGAGTTGGAGTTACCAAATGTCAGCATTTATGCGGACATGTCCGCTTTTGATAATAAAAATAGCCGTTCGCATACATTTTTCGAAAGCCTGTAATTTGTTGGCGTTTTTCGTATTGAAGTCTTCTTTAATCATTTTTGTTTCATTTGGTCTCATGTTTCTGTGAGCTGTGAGAAGCATACTGCAGTGTATGTGATTATTAAATGTGTAAATGCTGTTTATTCAGATACATTCTTCATTTTGTTAATTTTAAATAGCAGTGAACTTATCAAGAAAGTTATTAAATTCCATGGATGAGACTTACCATCGATTCTGTGAAAAACTTGTTTCAGTGAAATTTAATTGCCGACATATTACATGCAAACGTATGTTTGACTATTTGTATAGTAAGTAACAAGGAATTGTTAAAGAAAATTAGATCTAGTGATAAATATAGAGAAGCCACAGAAGTGAAATAAATGACGAAGTTGGTATAAGGAGTTCGTTGGTGAGAGGAATGTGAGAGCATTTTCAGACTTCAGAATATGTAACACTATGTTTGAATAAAGAAACATTAATTTCTAATACGCGGATCACTCAAGGTAATTAATGGCTCTCAGCTAGACTAATGGGTTCTATGAATATCTCGACTGCCTGTGAGGGTTCGAGCCCCGATTCTTCTTTCCGTACTCTTTAATGTCGAACTCCGATAGCAGATGATTCTGGAAGGTTCTAGTTATTACTGTTAAAAAAAATATATATGTAGTCGATGAAACATATTATGAATCAGAATGTTCCACAGCATTAGCTATAAGCTTTAATACTGCCTTCGGTAGTTATTCACGGTTCGAATCTCTGAAACTCGTGATACCAAAGTGAATGATAACAGAATAATTGAAAATACGACATTCCAGCACGTCGACATGGTCCAGCTCCATGTGGATTGTCATTGATCTCGTATGTCGTAGATCATTTGGTATGTCATAGTCTGAATGCAACGTTTTTCATGGTCTACTCAGATTGTGAAGTTCTCGTGGTAGTGTAGCTAAAAGTGATTATTCAAAATATCTTTAAGTAAATGTATAAATTGTGTTAAAACTCTACGCTGTCTGTTCTTTACAGGTAGGTCTATCTTCTTATTATGTCCGTTATTTATTCCGAATGAAATAAAACAAATTCATTTGAGAAATTGGAGGTAATTTACATATGAAATAATGATATGAGAAGACCAAATGACTCAACAAAACACTATTCAATGAAAAACGCGACTATAATAAAGTCGAAAGAAAATAAATAATTAACATAACAGATTGACTGCACATGTTTAACATAATATTATTAGAACGAAAACTAAAATTCGTAACATTCATGTGACGATGTCAGTGGACGTTATACACACCCCTGATTCCGCCTGCGAAACAATTAAATACCTCCCACATATCTGGATTGACATTCGGGCTGCCTAAGCAAAAATGAACGGCTTAAATCAGACACTATGTATGTATGTATGTATGTATGTATGTATGTATGTATGTATGTATGTATGTATGTATGTATGTATGTATGTATGTATGTATGTATGTACGTATGTATGTACGTGTGTATGTATTTTTTTTTATTGAGAACATCAACTGCATGCCCCATTACACAGTAATATTACATGCATTATACTAAATAATTTACATGTGTAATTACAATATTATGCTACAATTTGCTTTTTCATAATATGAGAGTTGAATTTACACATCATCTTAACTAAATTGAATCATATACTTATAAGATTTAAATTTCTATATACACGCCTGGGTTAATTTACATTTAAAATTACAATATTGTGTCATACTTTGCTTATAATAACTATTCCTAATGATTATCTTACATGTTTCCATAATATGAAAATAAAGTACAACTTATCTTAGTTAATTTTTATCATATAGCCTACCCAAAAACTTGAAATATTTATTTTATACCTAAAGTGAGCCATATGTACATTTTTATTATTTTTTCACCATTAGATTGTATTTGTTTGTAAAACCGACTACCTGAATTTTATATCTACTTAACCATCTCTTTTCTTATATTCTATATTTACAGTTTGTTTTTTCTTATATTCTATATTTACAGTTTGTTTATCATATTATTTCATAATTTATACCATTATTGTGTATCTACAAGTTAATTGAGTATATATATTTACAAAATGGTCTCAAATGAAAAGTTATGAGCTGTTGGTTGGTAACTGGCCAAGATCCTCCATTTTTTTGTATCTCCGATATTAAAACTGATCTCTGTTGTCGTGTGTCCGGACATTCATAGATTAGATGATTTACAGTTTGCCGGGTGTTATTACATGTACATGTTGGATCCTCTATGATGTGAAATCTATGTAGGTATTCTTTCGTTTTTCCATGGCCCAAGATGATTGCTGTGAAGTCTGGTGTAAGGGGTAGTTTTATCTTAAGTCTTTCTTTGATGGAAGGGAAGAAGGATTTCGAAAGAGCCCCTTTGTTTGTACTGTTCCATCTGTTCTGCCATTGATGATATCCTGTTTCTTGTATCTTAGTTTTAATTGTTGATTTTGGAATTTTATTATAAATGCTCTGTAGTTCTTCATCTTCAGCAGCTGCTTTTGCCAATTTGTCCGCCAACTCGTTGCCCATAATGCCTACATGGGCTTTCACCCATGTGAAGTGAATTTTCCATTGATTTTTTTCTAAAGATCTGATTGTGGTCAAGATGTCCTCTACTATTGTGTTGTGTTTCTTGTTGTTTTTCAATATGGCTAGGGTTACTTTACTATCTGAATATATGACTGCAGTTTTTCCTTCCTTTGGCAAGTCAGTGATGGATCGAAGTTCCTCAAGAGCTTTCAGTATAGCTATCTGTTTCGCCTGGTTGTTGGAACACTTGCCACCTAGCCTATATTTTAACTGTCGAATGAGTGTGTCATGATGAAATATCACTGCTGCTGCTCTCACCTTCTCTCCTGTTTTGCTGCCGTCCATGTATATTTGTAAAGTATAATCCGCTTCAGCCTCAGTTTCTTTGATTTGTATAGTTTCTGCTGGATGCTTCCAGTTTCCAGGTTTCAAAGGTGCGTCGTATTCCCTTTGTCCATGTGTATATTTGTAAAGTTGAATTTGTCCATGAATTGCTATGTTGATGGGTTGAATGCCAGCTATAACACAGGAAGCATCGTATGAGATTGTCCTATATGCCTTTGTGATTTTTATATTGAACAATCTCTGAATTCTCTGAATTTTCCTCAAGTTTTTCTGGTTTTGTAAGGCTTCCCCCCACACAGGCGCTCCGTATGTCAAAATAGGTTCTATTGCACCTCTGTATATCGTATGCAGCGCTTTATTCCCCAGTCCCCAAATGAGTTTAGCTGCTTTAGATAAGGCATGTATTAGGTTTATAGCTCTGTTATGTATTTGGTCAATATGATTATCGAATCTGAAATTTTTGTCAATCCAAATGCCAAGATATTTGAGTTCATCAACTTGTTCTAAAGGTTTGTTATTGAGGTAGATGTTGACCATCTCATTCCTTATATTCTTCTTTCTTCTTATTAATAATACTTTTGATTTTGAATCATTAAACTTAATTTTGGATTCCTTAGCCCAGTCTTCAGTTTTTTTAATGTCTTGATTTGCAAAATTTCAGCATCCAGTACATTCTTCCCCTTTGTCATTATTAACAAGTCGTCTGCAAAAGCAATAACTTCTGTCCTGTGGGTGAAGTTCATATTAAGCAAAGAGTTGTATAAGACATTCCAGAAGCCTGGTCTGCAGAAAGAACCTTGGGGGCAACCCTTCTTGACTTCTTTTTCTGATCTGAATTGATTTCTTTCTATCATCAATTTTTCCAAAACTTTTCCACTGACATTTAGTATACTAATAGGCCTATATTTCGATACACAATCAATTCCTTCTTTGCCAGGTTTGATAATTGGAATTATTACTGAGCGCTTCCATTGCTTTGGGAAAATGCCTTTCTGAAGACACACGTTGTAGACTGCGGTAAAGAAGAGAGGGAAGAGCCAGAATGCCCTTAGGAGAATATCACTTGTTACTTTATGTATGTATGTATGTATGTATATATGTATGTATGTATGTATGTATGTATGTATGTACAGTATGTACGTATGCTCGTCTCGTTCACTAGATGACATATATTATAATTAAACCATTTAAATTTGCTATATTTTGTTTAAAAGTCTGGCATATGTTATAAAATCGAATGGAGGGTTGATTCTAGATAAATCAGGTCTCTGAAGAGAGATTAATAATCAAAATGATAAAAACAAAACCAATCGAAGTGAATATAAACAGAAAAACCACGTATTATGCCGATGTTCAGTAGCGTAAGTGCCGAGTGTTGAGAGTCTGTCATACAATGAGGAAGGATTTATCGAACATATCCACGATCGGATTACGGCAAAAGTCTACAAACACATTTTGGCAAATGTAATGATCCCTTCCGCCGAGAACGATATCCAGAATTAACACTTTTCTTCCAGCAGGATAACCATCCGGTACATACTACTAACCGGATTAAAAATGGTTTACCATGAGGCCTAATATCAACCTGGTCGACTGTCCTCCAAATTATGTGTGGCTCGCGGCAGGATATTTTGGCTGCCTGTGCATGCGTGGACTTGGTTAATAAAAACCTAAACTAACTAAATATAACGTTCGTATATGCAAGATGTGTAACAGGAGTACGAATGGAACTTTTTGATTTGATCTGGAATGTACACGCGAAAATAAATCCAAGTAAGAATCACGCTGGCACTGCATGAGAGGTCAGCGCATGCGCCACAGCCAGGCTGTTCCTGTTGCGAGCCCCTCTTCTTCAAATTCACCTGATATGAATCCGATAGAAAATTTGTGGAATAGAGTCAAAGAGATCCTACGCTCTAACTGAGCAGAACAAACACTCGTTCGAACAACTTACGAATAGTGGGACAGAGTCCTAGATGTGTGGGAGGTGGTGGCCACGCATACTCATTTCAACATTGGTTTTATTTATTTATTTACTTACTTGTGTTTATTCATTTATATATAAAATAAAACAAGGAAAAGTTTAAGAAATCCATTATTGCATATTTCGACATTACAACAATAGCTGCTACTGGTAAAAATGAAAAATGACGGTCCTTCAGATTAAATATATTTATAACTTTCTTAACATTCGTGTTACAGATTTCATTTTTTCAATCAAGTTTAATAACGAAAAATGTACGTGTATAAAAGTCATTAAATATAATATATAAAGGCGTTAACATAAATTCCGTGCAATTTGTGAAGCCTTAAAAAGTTTACTGGTCAGAATGATCGATACAGTCCTTTTAGTGTTAAAAATAGTACTGTTTTATGCAAAGATGTATAACTATTAACCATGTTATGTCTATACTGTCATAAATTTAGTTTTATAGATGCTTCACAGAAACTATGCTGCAAATCCTGCTTAATGTACAACTGAAACATATATGCTAAACTAATTGAACGAATCTATTGACAATTTGGGTTCTAACAGAAAAGAATTTATGCTTGTAAACTTATATTAAAAATTAATTCCATTACTCATGGTTACTGAGATACCTAATTTTCTCATTTTTCTCAATATCTAAAATTATGCATTTGGCAGGTTTTGAACGGAACCCCCTCAATTCTTTGTATCTCAAGTCTGATTAGTGAAATATGTCACTAATCAGTGATATATGCAATGGAAAGGGAAAAGGAACTGGCCACATTACCGTACACTCTCTTGGCTTAGTTGCCTTATTGGTGTCACTTATGAGATTCCAAACTATCTTCGGACAGTTGACTAAACTTCACTAAATTTCTTTCAATTGTTACTCTGTTTGTGTACTCAGATACGTACTCAGAATATGTTAGTCTTCGTGTATGACGAAGTGCACCTGGATGCACCCGGTGTTCTGTCTAGCCTGCAAAACATTAGGGACAAATGCTTGAAGTTTGAACATTCCTCGGTTGCTCGACCTTGACGGATGTTCTCTCACCAGTCGTATATAAACCGGTTCTAAGTTCTGAGCTCTTTAGTACAAATATTATTTATTGTGTGTCTCAAGATAAGTTGAGAAAAATTAAAAACATAAACTTCACTAGCTCCATCACAATTAACCAGTTGATGATTATTTACATCAACTTAACTGAAATTAATTTATAGTATGCTATGTATTGCTTACATTTGTATTGACATAGAAGAGTTGTGCTCTTATACATTTGAAGGGTCCATGGAAACAACATGCCATGTCACTTTTCTTAAATTTTACAGGGGAGAATTTCTTAACTTTACTACACTAATAAGACATCATTAGTTTAGGCCTACATCCCATTTAGTTTAAGTTACCATGTTTTAATGCAGGCTCTTTGTCATTCTAATTGACTAGAAAGATAGTTCACTTTTTGAGCTAGCAGATGGCACCAAAAACAAAAATACACAAAAAGTGACTTAGCTTGTTCATTCTGTGGACACTTCATTTATTAATGTTCTTGCAGAGGATGACTGTTCATCCATCTACCCTTTATCTTTGCATTACACTACCTATTCATAAACTGTTATACTGACACAATAACAGTCTAATATTGTTTTTTCTTGTATGAAAGCATTTGTCTATTACTTGTTCCCCAACTCTTTTCATACGACTTCTTTTCTGTTTCCTTTTCCTATTATGAGAATTCGCTTTCAGCGTATTCCGAATCTCACCAGACCGGTGAACAACAATGACGTCACGTTGCAGCAGAATAGGAACAAAACTGCTGGAAGGATCGATGGCTGTCATGGCGACTGTGGAAGTTGTTATCTGTGCTATGCTAGCAAAATTTTGCGGAATTTCCGTACTGCCATCTTGTTCAAAGAAAAGAGATCATAAACAACTTATTTCTTGAACCGGTAGTAATAACTGGTCCGTTGACATGTTCGCTCATAAGCCATTAACATATTGTTTTTACATTGTGCTCATTACAAACAATACAGCAGAACTAAAGCAGAACACACCGCCATGACACAACAGTGCACGATGTTATTTGTCTGCTAATTCCCGCCCTATACAAGAACCAATCAGATTCACTGATGGCGGCTGATGGAGACTGCCATCACCTCTGCAAGCTGATGGCACCTGTGCGACACTGGTGGAGCATCAATGACTTTATCGGTGGAATTCGGAACACCGTGATGCCATCGGATTGCTCACTGGTGAGATTCGGAATACGCTCTTTGCTTGCTGATAAAAGTTACGTCATACTTCTATTCATGACAGACAACAATACAAGCTACACTACTGTGTCTGAAAAGTGCAACACCCAGAAAGAATGGCCCAAACGAATCCAAACTCGGGAGATGTGTAGAACAGTGTACCACCAATAATTGATTACGTTTCCAAAGAGATGGCGTACACATAGGCCCAACAGTGACGTCTCTTGTGTCACCAACAAGGTCAGTGTTATTCCTTGCTCAGTCAGTGCAGAGCTTCCAAACGAAGTGGAAAAGTGAAAGCTAGTGCAGGTATGCCTCGTCGACATGGAAGGGCACAATATCAGCACGTGAGTGAGTTCGAATGGGGTAGAATGGTTGGTCCCCGGGAAGCAGGTTTGTCATACTGTGACATTTCAGTTCGTACTGGGCATGCTGCTATGACAGTGATATGTGTGTGTGGAACCAGTGGATAGAAGAGGGTCGTATGCAGAGACGAGCGGGTACTGGACCACGTAATGTGACCAAAGCACGAGATGACCGCCATCTTGTCAGCATGGCCATGACAGACCATACAGCTTCATCCACAGTGTTAAGTCGACGTTGGAATACTGCAACGGGTGTGGATCTGTTTGCGTCAATGGTTCGTCGCCATCTTTTGAGGGCTGAACTAGTGGCTTGCATGCCATTGTGTCGGCTTCTATTGTCCAGAAACCACCAATGCCTCAGACTGCAATGGGCAAGTGAACGCAGTCACTGGTGTGCTGGGTGGAAAAATATAATGTTTTCCGACAAATCCCGCTTCAACTTGTCCTACAATGATGGCCGCATATGTGTTAGATGCTACCATGGTGAACACAGTCTGAGGGTCTGCATTGTTGAGCACATAGTGGACAATCGCCTAGTGTGATGGTTTGGGGCACCATTGGATACAATATGCGATCTCGCCTCCTATGTATTCAGGGCACTCTGAACAGCAACCGCTACATTAGGGAGGTTTTAGAGCCCGAGGTACTGTCCCTCCTTCAGGCAACTCCACAGGCCATATTTCAGCAGGACAATGCCAAGCCACGTGTGGCGAGGATTGTGCAAGACTTCTTCGAAGAACGACGGGTAACACTGCTTCCCTGACCTGTATGTTTGCCAGACATGTTGCCCAACGAACATGTCTGCGATATGGTTGGTTGTACGTCATGGTCCTCCAGCACCCACTCTTGACTCTTTGTGAACTCGCATACAAACTGCGCAGAGGGAGATTCCCCAGGAACATATTCAGGCCCTCTCTGTTCCTATGCCACGATGCTTAAAGGCTCTGATTGCAGCATATGGAGGCTTCACACCATACTGAAATCTCACGGTCACAGATCAGGTACAGTTCTGTAATTCTAATCATTTGTGTATTGTCATGTATCTAATCTGTGGTATCACTTTCATTTCAGTCATATGTATCCTTCCTGATGTTGCAATTTTCACAAACATTAGTGTATAAATAAAATTAAGAACACACATTCCATTTGAAGTTAAGCAGCTATGTTACAACCACTGCCTGCTCGGATGCATAGTACAGTTGAGTAACAGTCACATATTAGTTTCTGCAACTCTCTGTACTGGATTAGTTATTGCTTATTGTCCTAGTTATCTTTTACTTATTTCTATTCATTTATTATTAACATATTATTGTATTTAATATTGTATCACATATTTATATTTACTATTAATATATTTATTCATTTATTATGTTATATGCAGCTTTGTCTTATCTTGTTACTACCACTGCGCCATTTTGATAATCCTTATCACCTTTAACATCTTGACAAGGTAGACGTGTCCCAATATGAATGGAACATAGGAAGACCCCCTAAAGGGGAAGGCATTTCACATGGTTGGTCAAAAAGTGTCAGTTCTGGTAATATGGCTTCGAGCCTTGCTCTTTGTGAAAAGAGTTAGGTCTGACATTTATCTACATTAACCTTGGTTAACCAGTCATAAAACCATGGCTGGAGGTAATCTATGGGATGTGATGCTAGCCTGTAGGTTTTGCGAAGAGGACAAAGTCATCTGTATACATAAACAAATGACTTCAATGACAAATATATTAAACAGTATGTGCCGAATGACAGACCCTTGAGAGACTCCTGCTCGAATTTCGCGAGTGGAGAAACTAGTACCTATTCGAGTCTTAAATGTCAGGGTTAAATCTAAACTGTTCATTCCTTACCTGAGGCAACTTTACTTCAGTGTGGCGTCTTTGTATGACCAGCTCAGCGAGTTTGCTGAGACAACTGAGGAGATTAATTAATGGGGCTATAGTTACTTGGATTCATCTTATCCTTCCTGGGCTCTGGAAAGAGGACTACATGGGCCTCTCTTCTGAGGAAGGGATAGTAACCAGAAGTCAAGATTAAATTATCTCTTCTGTCAGCAATGTATGCAACAGAGGGAAGAAAGAAACTGGCCACCCTACTTCATTATCTCCTGGCTTAGTTGCCTCATAAGTAATGGCTTATTGGTATTACGAGGTTCAGATCTGTCTTTGGACAGTCGACCAAACAGTTTCATAGCTGACCTGGGAAGATGCTGGATAAAATAAGCACCTGCAGCCTTGTGAGGGTTAGGACATCAAATGAATTGGGTGATCTCGAAAACGTTTATTGGTTATATCCTTTCAGCTACCTGTTGAAAAGGTCTCAAATCGAGTCTTCAAGAGCTCTAACATAGGAAAATTTTAAATTTTGATCCATCAGTTAAAAAGTGGTCTCTAGAACATCTCCCAGTGCAGTAGCCTTCTCCTTCGGAGTAAAGGCAGTGACCTCTAGGACAACATTATTTCACTGAGGCATCTATATATGACCAGCTCAACCAGTTTGCTGAGACAACTGAAGAGGCTAATTAATGGGGCTATACTTGCTTGAATTCATCCTATCCTTCTAAATTTGGAAAGAGGTCTATGTCAGCCTCTTTTCAGGGAGGAGGGAGGGTGACCAAAAGCCAAGATGTTATTACTGATTTCTGCTATGTGCTTCATAACTGACCTGGAGAGATGTTGCAATATTCTACTCTGTGAGAGTATAGGCATCATATGAACTGGGCGACCTAGATAATATTCATTGTCCTTAGCTTTCCACTACCCATTGAGGAGGTCTCAAACTGTGTCCTCAACTGCTCTACCATGGGGCAAATTTAAATTTTGATCCACCCGTTGAAAAGTGGTCTCCAGAATGTCTCCCAATATCACGGCCTTCTTCTTCAGAGTAAAAGCAGAGACTTCTGGTGCAACTTTTAGTGGCTGATTAGGTTGAGATCGGTTGGACAAGCATCGAGTTACACACCAGACTTCTGACATGCTTCAGCTGTCCATTATCTCATCCTGGGACTTCTAGACATCCATGACAGTTTCAAGGACTGCCTCACTGATCATTTGCATAAACGGTTCATCTCAATCCTATGCTCATCTAGTCTAGTATGCTTCCACAATGTCCTGACTTGATTGCAGGTGATCTTTAGGTCTCTAATGTAGACTGGGAATTGCATCTGTCCCAGTTGTGAAGACTATTCTAATATTGTGACATCCATTGCCTTTCAGATGCACTCCATCAGGTTGTTAACTGACTCCTCTCTCCCTGCCAGAGCAACTTCAGGGGAAAGTGATGGAAGCATAGCTGCTACCAAATCTTGAAAGAGCATCCAGTCAGCTGCCTTGTGGGAATTTCTCAGATGTGGGAGAGTGTTCAACTGGGTGCATGAACTCCATGAGCAGCAGTAGGTGGTCATATGGAAGATCATCCAGAGTAGCTAACTGGTTGTGAGACTTTTGACCAGAGTGATATCTAAAATGTTGGGAAATTGGTTTGCAGCATCCTGAATGAGTGTGGGTTTCCTAAGGTCCATCACAATGTACCTATTTCCTGTTGAATTTAGAAAGTGCATGCTGCCCTCTCAATTGGGATGTCTACAGTTATAGCTAGCATGCTTTGTATTGAAGTTGCCGGCGACTATGAACCTATTGGCAAAGCTTGTCACTAAATCAAGACCTGAATTGACAAACAACCTAAGTCCAAATATACTGAATTTGACTTTTTACCTAACATAATTTTATTGTGTTGTGTTTTGTATAGTCTACCATCCTGTAAAAAAGAATACTGTATCCTAAGTCCGATTCTAAGTTTGTGTTTTTGAATCACTCAAATATTTAGCCTATTTCAAAACTCTTGTTTTGCAAGTCTATATTACAGTGGTTGGCATTTCGTGACTCATGAGTCAACCCCTTAATAAACAAGCACGGTGGAGGGGATTAATACATGTTCTCCCTCCCCTTAGCCATCACTTGTTCATTCACATACATATTGTTCCTGTTATGACATGATGTCCATATAAAATGCAAACAATTTTTATTAATGTAATTCCAATATATTAATGCTTAATGAATTTCCTTTCAGAAAATTAAGATAATTAGCTGACAGTGATAATTTCTCATGGGACCAGTTTTTATAACTACAATTAAATAATTTATATAAGCAAAACATTGTAGTTCTTACCAACTCCAAAAGCAATGGATATTGTTAGTATCACTATTAAAACAACATACATAGGCATGCACACGGGAGGTTATCAACCAACTAATCACGTTTTCACAGTTACGAAAATTAACTTGCGAGATGAGATGTACATACTGTACTTCAATGGTATTATAACTATTATAAGTGTACCGAGTTCGGATTAACTTATTTCATGCTTATATAAGGAATTAAGTGGACACCAGATGTGCACGTACTAAAAAAAACACACGCACACAAAAGTTTACAAAAGGAATAAAAAAGAGAGTAGCTTATACTTACCATCACGGACATTATTATCCAGACGTCTCAGTTCCCCGTGTAATGCTACAGCCAACCAAGTAACCGTTACTAGCCAGCAGATGAGTAGTACTGTAGCCAGTGACAGACCAATTGTTCGACCCTGGCAGTTGCATGACTGAGCCTGCCTGGCACGGGATGCTGATGTCCCTCTGAGACGTCTACAACAACAAGGATGCTGTTATACCACAACATATCAAATTTTTACTTTGTGTCACTTGGCGAATTTCTTTCAAAGTTCAATACCAACATTTTATATGCTCCTTATAACAGTACGATTTTCCTCTGAGAAATGGGCATTTTAACTCAAACAAGTGGTGCAATATAAATTGCACTTTTATTTTTATTATACATTTTACATGATAATTACTTAAACAGAAATCTATCAACTAGTAATGATCTAGATTATGCAGTTCAATACAGCAGGCACATTTGCACAATAAATCGTCTGGGCTTTCATCTCCTTTAATTATACACAGAAACACAGTTAAGATAACAATCTACCGAGAATCTAAAGTAACCATGCCATCACTAGCTGTAGGTCGTTCATACTGAGTTGCGTAACTTAGTTAATTAGGACTGTCATATTTCCAAAGTCTTAAGTAAAATTATTAACTGCTGAGTTTTAGCACAATACATTTTTCTTTTAATTTGCCCTTGCAGTTCCTTATACAAATACTGTTAGTAAATAGTTACACATTCTGAAACCTCATATAAATGTTTGTAATAAATTAATTCGCATATATTTAAAATGAATAAAAGCAGTGCGATAATTGGCCTTACAGCATGCTAGAGTCCACTATTTCTGTAACAAGAGTCCTTCAAAGATGCCTATCCCCTAATTACATACAAATCTATATTTTGTACTATTAAAATAATTCCTTTCAGTCAACAGTGTTCCTCAGGGGTAAGGAACTGGTCTCCTGATCCGAGGCTGTACTTGGGCATGGGTTCAAATACCAATTGGACTGATTCTTTGGTTGGTTCTTTCCGATGTTTTGCCCAACTGTAAGCAAGTGTCAGGTAATCCATGCAAATCCTCGGCCTCATCTCGCCAAAATACCATCTCACTATCACCAAAGCTAGTTAACCTCTATAGTGCCATTCAATGACGAATAGGTGTTTGTTGTTTAGTCACATTATTGAAATAAGAAAAAAATCTGCACGTACCGGTATCCTATAATGGAGAAATAAAACTCAAAATTGCTTTTATCGTAGTCATAAGTTCAAACAATTCCCCTTCTTAACTGGTAGCTTCTTTAAAAAATATATATAATGAAAATAAAATGGATGATTCTGTAAAAAAGTCGGTTCACAGCCGAAAAAAGAAAATATTGCTCTCGTTATAACATTTTTAATTGTTATAACTTCCTTATAAAGATAAAGGTATTCCCTTTAGATATCATGAAGGCACATGAAAGCATGGAGGTAGAGCTCCATGTATGCTTTCATGACTTTGGCACTAGAATGAAGTAATGTGGTCAGCACCATGCTCGAATTGCCTTTCATCCCTGGAAAGAACTAATTCACAATTTGATTGACAAGAGACTGAATGAGCACTGAAATCGATCTAGAAGTTTTGACAACAACAAAAATTTCTCCACTATCCAGGATTGAGCTTGGGATCCTCCAGTCTATAGCCAGTTGCTCTATGAAATGAGTTACTTGGCTGCAAGTTTCATTATTGAAGTATAAATTTCTCCAGATTAGAATATTTGAAAGTTACAATAGAAACTATTATAGTAATGTGTACAGGTATTCCAATGACAATTGATCCTGATCTTCCCACTCCCTACAACAGATTTATCAATCAGAGCTGGTGCAACAGGAGCGAAATTTAATTATGACGTCATTTTTAAAATTCTCTGCATGTGTGTGACTGAGCTAAGTTAGTACACATGGCATTCTTATCAAGTCACGAGGTTGTTTCTTCAGGATAGCATGTTAGGTTTTCCTGAATAGCTCTCAAAGCACAGCCCAGGACACATTGCTCGGGTTTTCCCTGTTTGCACTAAGCTGCCAACTCAATCCTGCTGGCATTTTACATTGTCTATTTCAGTTACGGTAGTGAGTTCTCTCAACTATATTGAGAAGGACGTATTTTTAACCATAGTTAGGTGCATATTACAATAACATATTTTCCTAGCTGAAACGTATCTACTGAAAAAGTCATACGAGTTGTGTTTACGCAACTTTATAAAGCGTTTTCCAGGTGCTACACAACTCTTGAAATAGTATGCTAAATTATTTAACAAGTGGCGAGAAACAGGTTCCACTCTTGACAAGAAGAAATGTTGTCCAAAGTGTTCTTTAACACACATACACCTGAGGATATGCATGTGGGGACAGAATTCAGTCCAAGAAAAAGTATTTATTGCCTAGCACAAGAAATGAGCATATCACAACATTCTATGGTAAGAGACTTTAAATAAGTTTTGTCTCTATAAGATGTTGATGGTAAAAAAATTGAATCCAAGTAACCATTAACATGCACATGATTTTGTCATTGGATGTTAGAATGCCATGTCAAACTTGGACTTTAAATAGAGCACAAAATAAAAAACCAGAATGTCGAAATAAAATGTCTAAGATATTATGTCACTAGTAACCTCACAATACGAAAATAATTAAAATTTAAAATTAAAATATCTAATATCACAAAAGAAAACTAACTGAGAAGTATTAAAAATGGACACAACAAGAACAGTTTCACAAGCTATGGCCAACAAACCTAATAGCAAGAGAGATGTGGGTCGACTGAGAAGACAATGGAGAGATGACTTCGATTCCTTGGAAGCAGAACAGATCAGAGGGCTGAATCAGTGATGGTGATGGTGATGGTGATGATGATGATGATGATCATGATGATGATGATTAATTCACGACAAAATCATTGATCTAATGCTTCTTCTTTTCAGTGACAAAGCTTGGTTTTACTTACGTGAATATCCAGAATATTGTGTGTTGGAATACGAAAAATCCATATTTTTCTCATGAATTCCCACTACATAACCAAAAAATCGCAGTATGGTGTGTGGTTAGTGCGCGAAGAATAGTTAGGTCCAAATTTTTTTTGTATGAAACAATTAACTCGGAATGTTATGTGAACAATATTTTGTGATAGTTTTCACAACTTCTCACAGAACAAGAAAATAATTACGCATTTTTACAGCAAGCTGGCGCAACAATGCACACATCAGCGCAATTAATGGAAGCCCTTCGTGAAATGTTTGACAACAGGGTAATAAGCAGTGGACTATGGCATGCTCAGTCACCAGATTTGTCGGTATGCGACTCTTACCTATAGAGTATCCTCAAACAAAGAGTATGTGAGAACAACCCTCGTACTTTGGAAGCTATTAAGAATGAAATGACACAACTAATACACAATATTTGTGAGGATAAGCTCCAGTGAGAGAGAGAACTTCATACATCGCTGCAACATTCTATAGGACGTAATGGAGGATATTTCAAACGACTGCCCTGAAACACAGGTAACATTCTCTTCATTTCTTAAAATAAATAATTCACTAGTTACGCGAGTGATCGCTGCTTTGTATATACACATGAAAACTAAATCATTTATAAAGTATGTCTACTAGATTATATAAATAAGAACATTCCCTAAGCTACTGTATCTCACAAAATCGCAATATTCATGAAAAAAGTTCAAACAAATTAGGAGTTGTTTAAACATAACAAACTGGAGCAAAATGTATATTTTAATAGAAGAAAGGCTTAATGATATTGATGAGGATTAGTACTAACAAAATTGTACGACCAATATTTTATAACACAATAAGGGCATAGGAATATTTTTACAGAACAATACATAATTGCTATGTTATGTTTTATTTAACGACGCTCGCAACTGCAGAGGTTATGTCAGCGTCGCCGGATGTGCCGGAATTTTGTCCCGCAGGAGTTCTTTTACATGCCAGTAAATGTACTGACATGAGCCTGTCGCATTTAAGCACACTTAAATGCCATCGACCTGGCCCGGGATCGAACCCGCAACCTTGGGCATAGAAGGCCAGCTACATAATTGCTTTTAGGTGTAAATACTCATTACCCTCAAAATGTTCGAAATTGAGTTTTTGGTACTGCTGAATTGATCTAAGTGATGCACATCTACCTGCAAAATCTCGTAAACCATATTTTAATATTAATCGCGGAAAAGTAAAAAATTTCAGTACCATGTAAACTCGCAATTAATGGCGACAAAAACAGTGTTTTCATTCTCTTGTGTAATTATGATTTTGTGGGATACAAACATTTGCACCTTAAGCAACAACGTAATATCCCAGTTGTTGCTTGTGGGTTTTACAATCTGTATTTAATAATAAAATGTAATTTGTGACCACACAGACTCCTATATCTCAGCCCTGGGCACAAAGTGGAAGTGAAGGGAAATGGACAATGCCCATGCCCTTTTCGCTTACATCGCCTTACAAACACATAGTAAGGCACTGTCTGCATCAGTGGTTGATTTCAGGTGATCAGCGAGAGCCGAGAGTCCATAAAAACTATGATAATAATTTCATGCAATGGTACTTGATATAATAATTATTTCCATATCTGTTTGGTACTTTGCATCAGCAATAACACACACGTAGCTTAAAAGATCTTTCTTATATTTTATTAATTTTTAGCATAGTCACTCTCTTGACCAGCCTTGTGGACTAACAAATGGAGAAGGGAAGTAAGTTAGTTTCCTTCCCTTTTTTTTTTTATCTTTTTTACGATCAAAACTAGTTACATCTGCCATATATTTGTACTTGTATCAATGGCGGAATTCAGATCTTTAATAAATCACAATTTCTATCCATATTATGGAACAAAACAGTGACTACAAAATAAACTTTTTTTTAAGTTTTTTAATTACACAGAACTTTATCCCATTTTAACAAAAGCAAACAAAAGTAATGAAATTATTCTCTTAAACTACAGTTTACAACTCGGAAGCACTGAATCTGAAAATATATATGCCTACTTACTTGTTCAGGCCTATTTAGATACAATATTATTCAATGTTAGTCAAGCTCACATGAAAATGGACGACATTTTCTGCTCGTTAATAAATTGTCTGCTTAGTTCATAAGATGTCAGTGAAAGTTTGAGAAAACAAATTAGATGTAAATCTGTCAGGCTTGAACGAGTATCACAAGTTCCACAAATTCTTCACGGATGTTAAAATAGAATCAACTCCCATTATATGTGATTAATTGTAAAGTGTTGCTAACTTCAGTGCTTTCATCTAATGCAAAAAAAAAAAAACACACAAAGAAAATTGTTATTTTAATTTCAAATTGACTTTCAATATTAAACCTCATTTCTTCTATTCTACTTGTCACTGTATGTAGAGAAAGACTTTAAAATTTTCAATAAAACGAGTTTCTCAGAGCGTATTTCGTCAGCTGCTACAATGGGGATCTCTTTATACAAACTCATTACTCACATTAGCATGATCAATTTTCCCTGATGAATCAAACCAGCCTTATACAATCCATCACTGAACAATGCTTACCTTGCTGTCTACTCATATAGGACGAAAACATTACTGTCTGAGCTGAGAAATATGGGCAGGTAGTCTGCAGTGACTCGATTGAGGTATTAGTGTCCAGGTCTGTTCTATCTTAACCTATACGATTTTTACTTTTAAAAAGATTCTTAAAGACAAGGCCAGTGAAAGAAGTCTTCACATACCACAGAACTTGAAAAACAATATTTCACAAACAATGAAACTAAGTGTCTAGGTACACACATAATGAGCTACAGCATGTCCCAGAATTTATTCATGACATATACGAGGCATACATTTGGCTAGAAAGCAGATATTTGCTGCAATATTTCTAATGATGAAAGTGGATTGCTCTGGCTACTGGGCTCTTTAATGACTAATTTTCTTACTGGAAGCAGATCACTCACTTGCTGGCATTGCTCATTTCTCATCCTGATCACAGTAGGAACAACTGTCACCAGAATACTCATGACCACACAACTCAAAAGTTACGTTCTGTTGACTCAACACCAATTTTACATATAGACCTATAAATATGGCAGTAAAGAAACATAGACCTAAATGTTAATTCAATTTCATCTAGATGTTTTTGGTCTTCATACAACCTAAAAATAAAAAAGCTCGTAATTATTTAGTTAAACAGCACCGTGGATTTACCATATTTGGCATGTATTAGTGGTAACATCTGATCGTGGGAATCGTGTTGCACTGTGTTAATTTACCCTTTGCCAGCCAGTATTTCTGTAAATATTGCGTGCTGAAGGTTAGGTTAGGATAGATGAGAGGATAGCTAAGTGACAGGAGACTGACGACTGTAACAAGATTAGAGCGATCAGAATTAGTCTTGTGGATATTCCACTATGTCCTGGAACTTTCCCCCTTTCCAATGTTTTGGAACTACATACAGATTTCATCATCAGGGCAGATAGCTACCCACAGAGAGGTCACTTACTCTGTTAAACTCATTCCGCTAGGCTAATACATATGACTGAGCCTGTAGCAATGAGCCCAATAGAGTATGCAACCTCTCTGATCTTACCTATCTGCCCTGCTGATGGAACCTGTATGTAGGCTAGTTCCGAAACGTTGGAAATGTTCAGTTCCAGGACATGGTGAAATACCAAAAAGCCTAATTCTAATCACAGTTACAGTGAAAGCCTAAGAACTCATATCAGATTAGAGTGGGTTTGGTGAGGGAAGAGATAGGCTAAGTGACATGATGCTGAGGAATGTAACAAGGTTGGAATGTGTTAGATAGGGGGATAGCTAAGCGGCAAGGGACCAAGGACTGTAATAAGGTTAGTCACAGATATCGCTACTGTCTGATACAGTTGGTGCCGCTAAAGTAAACAAAAGCCAAAAAAGCATTTATTTTTTTCTAAAAAGTATCTCTAGGGACGTCATCAGTAATATCTCATAATGGGAGTTTATCCATTTTATATTTTTCGTACAATGGAAAAGAATATTTCTGCCATCTCTCAAAACTCGACTCCTCTAGCAATCACAATTTGTTAGAGAAAAGGGAGGATAAGAATCTTCTAGCATCCTGACATTAAACTATGAAATTCTCTGGCTAAATAGCGCACTGGTAGTTCAGGTGATTTTGGAAGTGAAAATCTTCGAATTTATAACGAATTTTTTTTATGGATATCAAGTTCAATATTTTGGGCGCTATACTTCTGTGATCCATGATACTGTTTTCATAAAATACGAGTGTTTTCCCTGAACAAATATAAAATACGAATCACCTAAAATTTCCGTATGCTAGTTTATCCTTTCAATAATATATAATGAACTATAAAAGTAATGTTGATTAGATAATCATTTTGACCAAAGTGAATACAATAAATCGAAAGCCATTTTTAAGTTTAGAGTTCATATCTATCATCATCATCATCCTCTCCTTTACTGACGTCGTATCTTCCTTATATAGGGAAGATTTTAGCATCCTTCTGTTTACAAATCGTTCCATATTTGGCGCTTGTTACCACCAAGAGTGTATTACCACCCGATCTATGATTAGAATTTCATTTTACCCATCTTCATATGTAGATAGAGAATGCGTCCCAATATAATTTCATTTCCTGAAAGTGTATCTGGTATTTTCCATGGACCATAGACCAGGGTTTTGCCTATATTGCTTATTAAATCATCAATTGTATGCTTATACAGTTCACATTGGAAAAAAAATATGATTAGTATCGCCAATGGCTTTTTCACAATTGCACTGTGGTGATTCTTTCTGGCCTATTAAATATAAATATTGGGGAGTATGTGTCGTCTTCAGTTTCAAACATGAGATAAAGGAGATAAAAGGTCTATTAACGTTCTTTCTCATGTACCAGGGCTGTGAGAATCCCCCTGATAATTCTGGTATCAGTCCGATTTGATGGTGAGTGAAGTCTTGAAGAGTAGTTTGAAATGAATTATGGTGTTGTCTTGTTGCTTCTTTGGCCAATTTATCCGCCCATATCATTACCATGTATATTGGAATGTCCCGGAATCCAAATCAATTTTATTGAATTAGTTTGTGCCAAGGTATGACAGTGCTGTTTGATATTAATCTCCAGCCATGAATACCGAGTATGGATGGAAGTGTTTGTAATTGCCTGAATCATACTTTTTGAGTCCGAGAAAATTAAAATGGAACTGTTGCTGATCTTGATATGTGCTATTTGCCTAGTGTTGCGTTTTTGCAACAGTCTGCATTAGCTATTTTTCTGCAAAAATGCAAAGGAATGAATTACAAAATTAACTTTTATTTAATTGCTGTGTATACTAGAAGAATCAAAGGAGCCTGCAGCACAATAATTAACTTCCATTTCAGTTTCATGTGGCGGTGGAAAAATTATGAAAATATTCAACAAAAAAAAGTCTTGGACATAAATGGGTTATGGCTTGTCGTAGGGCTGTAAGTTCGGCAGTGTAGATAGAACTTTCATTAGGTAGTTTGACTTTGGCTGATGTATTCATAGTTTGGTTACCCCAGGCTGCCCCCACTCCCGCTTTGGTTTTTGATCCATCAGTAAATATGATCTGTGTATGTTGTGGCGAATGCTGAGCTCTTGTAATATATTCAGCGAACATTTTAGGGGTTTGTGGCTCCTGTATGTGGAATGTGGTGACGTCATGTGGGATTGGTCGAACTAGAGTATTATAGGGGATACAATATACTGGGAACCTTGGGAAAATGGGGGAATTCTGAGGAAGATATGATGAATGATATATCTGGTATATCTGAGGTAACTGAAATTTGTGTGTGTGCATTTCTCTTGCATACAAAATGGTGACACCTTTTAGTTTACTGTAAAGTGACGTGGTGCAATTGGTAACTATGGATGCCAGAAACTTGTGGGCCATTCGAATTTGTCTAATATGTAATGGAGTGTAAGCTATTTCTCGTAGTGTTGTCTCCTTTTTTGGGTTGCCGCTAACACCAATAATTTTTTTGGCCACCATATAGTGTATTTGTTGGATTTTCTTATTAATCAGTTTATTAGTTTCTGGTAGTATAGGGAGGGCATATTCAAGAACACTACGAAATATGTTATTGTAAAACATCTGTAGATTTTTCGGATGATTGCCCCACTTTTTGTGAGCTAGGTATTTAAACAGTGTAGCTCTTTGTTGTAGCTTAGGAATAATGTTCTCGTAATGGTTATTGATTTTTAAATTGTGATTAAGAGTCACTCCTAATATCTTGATCTTGTGTTGGGCCATAATTTCTGTATTCGAAATAAAGAATCTGTGTGGGATGGATGGCACGGTGCGCTGATGAGCAAAGATCGTATATTGAGTCTTGTTAGCATTTAACTGTAGTCCAATGTTTAGAAGATGATTCTGTATGGTAATGATATCATTCTGAAGCTGCTTAAAAATGTTTGGATCCTGTGGTGTAATTGGGATACGAGCTGTGATGAATATATCATCTGCAAACATAATTATTCTTGAACGTATCAACGGTAGGTGAAATATTTGATAGTTCATATCTAATTAATTCCCCATGTGGCCAATAAGTGAAATAAAAAATGTATAATTTAAATACCAACCGTTTGATTCTCTTCTTTCTTGGTGGTGCCAACACGAATTCAGGAACTTCTGATCCCGAGTCAGAACCAGATGCGGATACACCCAGAAGCTTGAAAGACTCCTTATTGTTGTTTTCCATTTCCACCGTACAATATCAGAAAGAATCATGACAAATTTCACTCTAATATTTGACAATTCCAATCAAATTTCTAGGACAAGTTCATAACATAACCTATATAGGTACATGTCGATGACATATTTTGTACATTTTGGAAGGACTAACCCTATTGAACACACCAGTGGTCAAATCGACAGTATAACAGTTCATATCACCACGCAGATGAATAATTTATATACATATTTATAATCATGTTATCACGCATTTCTGTACATAAATAGTACTTTGCTTCTATATATCACAGATAGAAGGAACATTTCCATTGTAATCGACTATTATCATCATTGCTGCCAATTGAGAACACGCAAATAAAATTTCCCTTTCATATAATTGGAACGGCAGTGTAGGTAACCTGGATTACTTTTGAATTTTATAATCCCAAAGACGTTTTATGTATAATCCTGTGGACCCGGTCTACTCCCGATTTGTAATTATTAGTGCTAAGCAAGCCCGTGCTTCAGTTCTCCTGTGGCATCCCAACAAAGGTGTGAAGACGTGCGTCTGCTGAGAGTCCTCTATTATATTTATATATTATACAGTGCTGTAGATGGGCCGGTATGCCGTACCGTCTAAAATATGAACACGCTGTTACCGTACCAGCAAAAAAATACAGATTCGAAAACATAATTAACATAATTATTAATTATGTTTAACTAGTCTTTAATGGAAAAACTATTTCGGGCAACTACTAAATGTACATAGGCCAAATAGAAATGATCGGAACGAAATTCAAATACAAACTGCTGAGCCATTTATACTCGAACCCACACTTTCAGAAGTCGTAATTGCGATAGATAATCTGAAAAAGTACAAGTCTCCAGGTATCGATCAAATTCCAGCAAAATTAATACAAGAGGGTGAAAGCGCATTATCTAACGAAATTTATAGACTTGTACTTGCTATTTGGGAAAAGGAAATAAAATTGTACCAGAACAATAGAAGGAGTCCATAATTTTACATATTTTTAAGAAGGGAGACAAGACTAATTGTGGTAACTTTCGAGGAATATCACTTTTTTTTGACGCCGTACAAAATTTTGTCCAATATTCTTTTGAGAAGATTAACTCCATATGTAGATGAAATTATTGGGGATCATCAGTGCGGTTTTCGACTATTGATCAGATTTTTTGTATTCGACAGATATTAGAGAAAAAATGGGAGTCTAAGTACAGTACATCAGTTATTCATAGATTTCAAAAAGGCATATGATTCGGTTAAGAGAGAAATATTATATGATATTCTTATTGAATTTGGTATTCCCAAGAAACTAGTTTGATTGATTAAAATGTATCTCAGTGAAACGTACAGCAGAGTCCGTATAGGGCAATTTCTATCCGATGCTTTTCCAAATCACTGCGGGCTAAAGCAAGGAGATGCACTATCACCTTTACTTTTTAACTTCGCTCTAGAATATGCCATTAGGAAAGTTCTGGATAACAGATAGGGTTTGAAATTGAAGAGGTTACGTCAACTTCTTGTCTATGCGGATGACGAGAATATGTTAGGAGAAATTCATAGACGATTAGAGAAAACACGGAAATTTTACTTGAAGCAATTAAAGCGATAGGTTTGGAAGTAAATCCGGAAAAGACAAAGTATATGATTGTGTCTCGTGACCAGAATATTGTACAAAATGGAAATATAAAAATAGATTTATCCTTCGAAGAGGTGGAAAAATTCAAATATCTTAGGACAACAGTAACAAATATAAATGACACTCGCAAGGAAATTAAACCCAGAATAAATATGGCAAGTTGAGAAGCTTTTGTCATCTAGTCAGCTGTCAAAACGTCTGAAAGTTAGAATTTATACCAGTTGTTGTGAAACTTGGACTCTCACTTTGAGAGAGGAATAGAGATTAAGGGTGTTTGAGAATAAGGTTCTTAGGAAAATATTTGGGGCTAAGAGGGATGAAGTTACAGTAGAATGGAGAAAGTTACACAACGCAAAACTGCATGCCTTGTATTCTTCACCTGACATAATTAGGAACATTAAATCCAGACTTTTGAGATGGGCAGGACATGTAGCACGTATGGGAGAATCCAGAAATGCATATAGAATGTTAGTTGGAGGCCAGAGGGAATAAGACCTTTGGTGAGGCCGAGAAGTAGATAGGAGGATAATATTAAAATGGATTTAAGGGAGGTGGGATATGATGATAGAAACTGGATTAATCTTGCACAGGATAGGGACAGATGGCGGGCTTACGTGAGGCGGCAATGAACCTTCGGGTTCCTTTGAAGCCATTTGTAAGTAAGTAAATAACTAACTTTAATAGGTTCGAAAATGGAGGGTGTTAGATGTTAAATTTAGAAAACATTTATTTTGATTTTGATATCTGGCATAAAATATATTTAGCTACACAGCAGGACAAAGAAAATTGAAATAAACCCTGATCAGTTTTACAGAAACCTGGCAGAAAATCTTAAGCAAAGGCTTATCAATCCCACACAAACATCCTACTTACATTCAGAATCTAAGATTAGTGATACAAAATGGAAGGCAGAAAAACCGAGACTTTTGAAAGATTTGACTGTTGTATATACAAACAGATAGGGCCTAACCTGTAGTGATACAAGCATCTTAAACTTGTGTGAACATTTCCATCTTAAAGGCAAGCTAAAGTAGGCCTACATTCAGGCAACAGGGAATATACTGACAGCAACGTGAAGCCACCAAAGATTCAGAGTTCGTTACATATTATAAATTCTATTGAAATTTCAACTTCAGAATGCGAAGGAGCATTAGTGTAATGAACGATATCTGCACTAAGAAAGTAAATTATCTTTTAGTGAAAGAAATTGTAAACTTTTGTTTCTTAAAAGTGTTGGGCCATCATTGTCAGCGTTTAATTCCTTGCCTTATGTACAATAGCATATGTGATCTGTAGGCTTATGAAGTTCTGCAGAGAAAACTGCATGTCGAAGAAGTAACCTTCAAAAATAAGTGCAGTATGAGTCAGTGCTGTAATTGGAAAAAAATAAAATAAATAAAATAAAATGTAGGTGGTACTTGAAATCTTCTTGATAAGACTAGACTCCATACAAATACTCTCAACTCGTTTATTGACTTATTGGACTCTGGTCCTCTTCCGATTGGAGAAAACTCTAGCGGTCAGAAAGAAATTGCTTCTGTCATGTTTTAATGATGCCTCTGTCAAAATATCTCGTTTTTTTACGTTTCGTTGAGCGGTTTTCTTTTGGCGATTGCAGCTTCTTATGTTAATATAAGCATCTGTCTGTATTTCTTTTAGAATATCAAAAACGCATAGGCCTATTTGTTTGGATGTGGGCTGGTAAAATTCTTATTGAATAGAATGAAATGCCTCTCAAGCATTTGTGGTCCTTTGAGATTCTGATGCCCACATTTGCGGAGGGTACAGTGCAGAATCACTTATGTACGTGTCTATTAAATAATCGCTGAATCTACTGACTTCGGTGGCTTGGCAAGACGTGAAATCATCTACAAATGAAGTATCAACTTCCGTTGCATTAAGGTAGGTAAGTCCAAAAATTGATCGCAAACAAATACCACAATCGGATTGTTTGTTCTTGTAGAATGTCGGTAGTCCTAGTTCTTTTATTTGTCGAAACCAAGCTTGACAAAGATTAAATCGACACCCATTAATAGGTGCCAATGGCCATACAACTGCCACAGCATTATGAATACTTCGTTCAAAACCAATGACTATAGCTTTTTTGGATTAACTCTAGGCCTGTGGAATGGGGAAATGTTCACACTCTATGCATTTGTGTTCTTCTCGTAGAATCGTTTCTACTGTTGTTTGTGCTCAACTAGAATGACATCGATGTAAGCGCAGATAGTGAATTCTGACCATTGTGCTCAACACGTAGCCTATCTATCCCTGATTTTAATATTGTAGCTCTGTGGAAGAGTTGCCTGCAAATTTAAGGTATACATCGACACTAGAAATGTCAGATTTCTTCAAAATTTTGGTAAATAATGTTTTTGCCTCATGTGGAAGCTAATTTCTTTTACTTACTTACTTACTTACTGGCTGGCTGGCTTTTAAGGAACCCGGAGGTTCATTGCCGCCCTCACATAAGCCCGCCATTGGTCCCTATCCTGAGCAAGATTAATCCAGTCTCTATCATCATATCCCACCTCCCTCAAATCCATTTTAATATTATCTTCCCATCTACGTCTCGGCCTCCCCAAAGGTCTTTTCCCCTCTGGCCTCCCAACTAACACTCTATATGCATTTCTTGATTTGCCCATACGTGCTACATGCCCTGCGCTAATTTCTTTTAGCTTTCAAAAATATATAACTTGTACCCATTATCTCAATAATTTCATAATTATTTGTGTATTTATAATTTAAACCCACTTTGCTTTCTATACCTTACGCCATCTTCAATGTCTGTTTTCTCCTATTTCACATTTTCCGACATTTATTATCCTTCCGACGGACAAAAAATAGACTTCCAATTGGGCAAAAGACTTCATTGAGGTACCAAATTAAGCATAAATATGTGACTATTAAAATTATTTTCAATGGATTTATAATTATTTTATCCCAAAAACATACAAATATACATATATTTTTTCTATAGTGCTTATATAATGTGGCATATCTTTTGAACGGTTAAAGGTAAATAAATAATTTAGTTTGTAACATTCTTCATACATAAGGGATAATTTTAGTGAAAAAAGTTTACTCTAGGTCAATTTCTAATGGAGTTAGATCTGTACAACATTTTAATGTATTTCTTCAAAGGAAAAGAAGAAGAAGAAGAAGAAGAAGAAGAAGAAGAAGAAGAAGAAGAAAATTCTTTGGGCCACCAAATTCAATTTTCAGGTTTGACTTATGTGAGTTGCTTAGATTGCTTCCAAGATTCATGTCACCAAAGTTTGAAATATATTAAGGAAGAAATGTGGATTTTTATCCTAAGAGTCGATGTATACCTTGAGTCTGTGAAAATGGTTCTTTAAACAAAATAATGATTCTGTGAGGCTATACAAATTGAAGTATGATGTCAGTGAAACAGTAAGTTGATAGTGACAAAAAGGTAATAAGTAGAATTGTGATTTATTCAATTGGCAAACCTCTGCAGTGGCTGAGTGGTCAGACCTCCAGCCTGTCGAGTCCCGGTCAGGTCTGGGATTTTTCATTCAAAAATCCATAGTGACACTTGTGGCGGACAAGGTAGCAATTCAAGTTTTTCTCGTAGTTGTCCAGTTTCTTCCCATATTAGGCATTTACATCATTCCGTCACCATTTTCTCCATTTCGTCAACATTCCATAGCATTCCCCGATCGCTGGCTGGCGACACACGGAGGGGGCTGGCCTAGGGACGAGGGGGTTCCTTGCTCGAAACCTGGGTACGCAGCGAACCTTTGTAGGTTTGGGAATGCGCCTAGCTTGAGGGTTAGCGCAATAGATCGTAACAGGTTGCAGCGCTGGGCCATAGTGCCTCCCTCCCGTAAATTCCATTTCGTTCCACATTCAATTGGCAGAGTTAGTTTGAAATCTAACAGTGTGTTGGTAGATGGACAGTGTGTACATGGACAGCAATGTAATGTAATAATTCACAGAATTTTTCTGTGTTTGCCAACAAAATTTTGAATAATTACACGATGTATGTAAATGACAGTAAAACAATCGAAAATTTTAGGTCTAGTTAGGTTATTACCTAGTTACTATTTTAATTTATCAATCAATTCAATTAGTTATATTTAAAAGTTTAAGATGGTGCAAATTTCAAATTATTGTCTAATACAATTTTCTTTTAAAGACCATCATCATTATCATTATTATTAGTATAGTAATACAGTTCACGTAATTTGATATGCCTAATGGCTGACTTCAGGTACAGGTCTACTGATTTTTAAAACTTCAGTATTAGTTTTTTTTTAAATTAGTTCATATTTTAATGCAAAACAAAGAAAGAAAGATGAAACATTACTTTTCTTTAATATATTCATTTTATCGTGTAGTGTGTTGTAGAAATGTCTTTATTATTTAAGCCTATAGCTTGATTACGAATAGCCTACACCGCAACTGCACATAACATAAATACAGGTTTTGTGCTTATATTCCCTAATTCTGGCATAAAATGTATGTAATATATCACTAATCACTTTCAAGTTGAAATCGTTTATAAGCTTTTTCAGTTACTTACTTACTTATGGCTTTTAAGAAACTCGCAGGTTCATTGCCGCCCTCACATAAGCCCAACATCGGTCCCTATCTAGTCCAAGATTAATCCAGTTTCTACCATCATATCTCACCTCCCTCAAATCCATCTACGTCTCGGCCTCCCCAAAGGTCTTTTTCCCTCCGGCCTTCCAATTAACACTCTCTGTACATTTCTGGATTCGTCCATACGTGCTACATGCCCTGCTGTCTCAAACGTCTGGATTTAATGTTTCTCATTATGTCAGGTGAAGAATAAAATGCGTGCAGTTCTGCGTTGTGTAACTTTCTCCATTCTCCTGTATCTTCATCCCTCTTAGCCCCAAATATTTTCCTAAGAACCTTATTCTCAAACACTTTCAGTTACTACGAAATCATTAAAAAGGAAATTTTAAATATATTTCTTAAATGTGTCGCCTGTTACGTTTTCTGCACTCGGATCACTATATGCTGAAGTAGCAACGTTGCCAAGTGTATAGACCTAAACATGGCTTGTTAACTCTTAAATTGACAATGTATCCTATAGGATACAACAGGTTAATAGGCAATAACTATAATTTTAATAGAAGAATAGAAAAAAAATTGGTAGGAAAATTAAAATAATATTGTACAACACATAAAAATATGGACATTGCGATAGTTGTTTTCTTTACGGTCCGACAAGGTTTAATAAACTAGTGTGAGAAATGAAACTTTGCCAAATTAAGGGTTAATAAAATTTAAGATGGCTATGGTAATATATATTATGCTGCATGTGAAATTAATCGAAGTTGAGCTTCTTCGTCGAAATTTGTTTAAACAAAAGTCGCCCTAAATAAGGGTTCGATAGATCGGCCTACTAATCAATTCATAAAGAATAATAAGTAAACAAAACAATTTTGTGACATTTGGAAAGAAAAAGAAAAAACATTAAGATAAGAAAACGTAGGAAATCATTTACAATAAAAATTTTGTTGGGTACAAATGATTACTAATTATAGCTAAGGATGATTTTAACACGTGAGATCCTATGGCATCAATCGTTGCATCAGAAATTTTATATTGTTTAAGTTGATTTAAAGTTTCACGTGGGATCGTGCCACGGGCACCGAACATGAGCCCAAAAACTGTCCAATGTGTAATGTGGTATTGTGCTCCAAGATGCTGACAACAAGGCTCATATATGACTTATTTTTCACGACACATCTCTTGTGGCTGTTGCTCATGTATCTCAAAACTGATTGTGGGATCAAGAATGACGCCCTTATCCTTCTGCCGATCAATTATGATGATATCAGCCCGTCTAGTAGAGCCATCAGAAGAGACGCAACCAACCTCCTCATAAACATCATAGGAAGCATTCTGACGGATTGAAGCTGCGATGAGAGAACGAACCGTATTATGTCTGTTGATTCGGAGCAATTCTCCATGATGGCAGAAACCCAAGACATGAGGAAGCGTTGGGGAATATTTTGAAAAGGATATTATATTCCAATATCTCTTCGTTCCCAACTTATTGGTACTTAGGAACAGTTGTCCTGACTTCACGGAATGACAAACCCACGATAAAGAACGATGGGACGGATTTCATAAAAAAAAAAAAAAACAATGTATTTTCACTAGTTTTCTCTGAATTTGAAAGAGGAGTATAGTAATCATAGTTCGAGACTTTGGAGTTATTGTACCTTGTTATAGGTGTAGAAATATCCAACGTTTCGGAAATACAGATCGGGTCTATAATCAGGTAAAGGTAAAGGTATCCCCGTAACATGCCATGAAGGCACTTGGGGGGCATGGAGGTAGAGCGCCATGCTTTCCATGACTCGGCACTAGAATGAGGTGGTGTGGTCGGCACCATGCTCTGACCGCCTTTTACCCCCGGGAAAGACCCGGTACTCAATTTTTTTAGGAGGCTGAGTGAACCTCGGGGCCGTTCTGAAAGTTTGGCAACAAGAAAAAATCCTGCCACCACCTGGGATCGATCCCCGGACCTTCCAGTCCGTAGCCAGCTGCTTTACCAACTGAGCTACCCGGCCGCCTCTATAATCAGGAAAGGCACAAAAAAGGTAATCTGTCTGTTGGATCAGTCACCGCTACCGTGATTAGCTTTTGATTGCGTATTCAAAATATAGGTTCTCCATTTCTTGCCTTCTGTAATGGGGTTGATGCGTAGTTCCAAAACGTTTGACATTTTTGCAACTATGACAAGGTGTAAATGCTCAAAACATGTCGCACCATGTTCAACTCTATGAAAATCTTACACCATACTCGAAATAGCCTTACATGTCATCACTGTCCGTCCAACAGACAACATTCAGAGCTGAAAGACCACGACGCTTGTTGTGTTGTTGCTCATTTCACCATTCTCACGCCTTGTTCTGTCTTCTGTTTGAGTCGTGTTCTTAATTGTCTCGATTCACGCCTGGTGCGCCATCGCTAACTAACCGACTCATGATAGGTCATTTACAATATCCTTGTTAATTATCTTAACAACTCCATGGCAACACAATGGCGCCACAGTTGGTATCATTCATGGCTGCTCTACAGATTCTGCATACAAATCGCATTGTTACATTCCAAATTGCGTACATACATATGGTTTTCAACTGCTAGCCAAATAAAGTCATGAAAGCGCAACATATTCTATAACAAAACAGTTCATGAAGACTTTCCTGTATTCCATGTTTTATTTTCAACTCCTTATATAGATACATTTTTTAATATATAGTAGGTAGGCCTAGTTAAATAGTAACAGTAGTACAGTAGTAGTGGCGATAGGAGATGCAGTAGCACCATTGTGCCTTGTGATGGGCTTACTGACGGTGAACTGAAACTTTATCAAAGATGTGCATAGGATGGGATTCTGATTACCAGAGACCGGAACTTTGGCAGAATGCCTTTTTAAATGTGTTAAATCACCGCCATCTTTTAAATCTATCTTCATTTTGAAAGTAAATCTATACGAATTATACCTTTGTGACTGAAACGTCACCATTTTTATGGTGTCCTTTTCTGCCTTTCTTAATATAAATGCCTAATTTACAAAATGAATGCTTTTTTGCCTTTATTTATTTATTAAAATTTGCCTACAGGTATATTTTAATTTATTTCTAAAACCGCTACAATGAAAGTGACTTCACCAAAGTATATTATTGTCTTTCAGTCCATATTCTCTTTGCAACAATGAGTGCTGCCGTGCACATCGCTTGTGTTTATTTGACAAGGCAACAACGAGTGCGGGTCTAACGTTATTTTTAACGGTTACTTTTCTTCAAGAGGATATATTCTAAGCCCTCTTGTTTTTCTTTCAGTTTTCATTGCGACGTTGTTGTAGCTAGCAGCAAGATGCCGAAATTCAGTGTTCCTTTACGCAGTAAATTGCAGAGTTACGTTAATACTTTTGGATCCGACGTATTTTGTACTGATGGTAAAGTACTTACATGTAAAATATGTGAGCAGTCAGTGAACTGCGAAAATAAATATTTCATATCGCAACATATCAGTACAACCAAACACAAAAATGCACTTTCCAAGGCTACTGGGAAGATTTCTTTGCTTCCAACAGTAATTGCAACATCGAGTCGAAAATCTCAATTTGCATTCGACTTATGTAAAGCTTTTCTTGCTGCCGAATTCGCTTGTGGAAATTACAGAATCCTACATTAAGACAGTTTTTGGAGAAGTATACGACACAATGAAAACCATTAATGATAAAATTAAAAATAAGAAGATCTGGATTTCTATTGACGAGTCACCTGATCCTACGGGTCGCTTCTTTGCCAATGTCATTGTTGGGCCATTAGATCCTTCAGAAGATGAATCAATGAAACCATTCCTGCTTACAACAGTGTCTGGAGAAAGTTAACAATTCAACTATCGCGCAGTTATTCACCAATTAATTACAGTTACTGTGGCCTGAAGAAATTCAATACGACAACGTGTTACTTTTCATTAGTGACGCTGTTACCTACCAAATTATTATGAAATAACCAAAAGAATTGCTAGGTAACCATGTAAACGTGAAAATGTACGCACAGCATTATCATTAAATAATCGAAAGGATTGCTAGGTAGTCGTGGAGACGTAATAATTTATATAAAGCATTATCATGAAATAACCAAAAGAATTCCTAGGTAGTCGTGGAAACGTGACAATGTATATACAGCATTATAATGAAATAATCAAAAGAACTGCTAGGTAGTCGTGGAAACGTGACAATGTATATGCAGCATTATAATGAAATAAAAGAATTGCTAGGTAGTCGTGGAAACGTGACAATGTATATACAGCATTATAATGAAGTAATCAAAATAACTGCTAGGTAGTCGTGGATATGTGACAATGTATATACAGCATTATAATGAAATAATCAACAGAATTGCTAGGTAGTCGTGGAAACGTGACAATGCATATACAGCATTATAATGAAATAATCAAAAGAATTGCTAGGTAGTCGTGGAAACGTGACAATGTATATACAGCATTATAATGAAATAAAAGAACTGCTAGGTAATCGTGGAAACATGACAATGTATATGCAGCATTATAATGAAATAATCAAAAGAACTGCTAGGTAGTCAAGGAAACGTGACAATGTATATACAGCATTATAATGAAATAATCAAAAGAACTGCTAGGTAATCGTGGAAACGTGACAATGTATATACAGCATTATAATGAAATAATCAAAAGAACTGCTAGGTAGTCGTGGAAACGTGACAATGTATATACAGCATTATAATGAAATAATCAAAAGAACTGCTAGGTAATCGTGGAAACGTGACAATGTATATGCAGCATTATAATGAAATAATCAAAAGAACTGCTAGGTGGTCGTGGAAACGTGACAATGTATATACAGCATTATAATGAAATAATCAAAAGAACTGCTAGGTAATCGTGGAAACGTGACAATGTATATGCAGCATTATAATGAAATAATCAAAAGAACTGCTAGGTAATCGTGGAAACGTGACAATGCATATACAGCATTATAATGAAATAATAAAAAAAAAATTGCTAGGTAGTCGTAGAAACGTGACAATGTATATACAGCATTATAATGAAATAATCAAAAGAACTGCTAGGTGGTCGTGGAAACGTGACAATGTATATACAGCATTATAATGAAATAATCAAAAGAACTGCTAGGTAATCGTGGTAACGTGACAATGTATATACAGCATTATAATGAAATAATCAAAAGAATTGCTAGGTAGTCGTGGAAACGTGACAATGTATATACAGCATTATAATGAAAT
Organism: Periplaneta americana; assembly: GCF_040183065.1. Classification (NCBI taxonomy): domain Eukaryota; kingdom Metazoa; phylum Arthropoda; class Insecta; order Blattodea; family Blattidae; genus Periplaneta; species Periplaneta americana. The sequence continues at coordinate 109,174,002 of NC_091118.1, forward strand.
AAAAGAACTGCTAGGTAATCGTGGAAACATGACAATGTATATGCAGCATTATAATGAAATAATCAAAAGAACTGCTAGGTAGTCAAGGAAACGTGACAATGTATATACAGCATTATAATGAAATAATCAAAAGAACTGCTAGGTAATCGTGGAAACGTGACAATGTATATACAGCATTATAATGAAATAATCAAAAGAACTGCTAGGTAGTCGTGGAAACGTGACAATGTATATACAGCATTATAATGAAATAATCAAAAGAACTGCTAGGTAATCGTGGAAACGTGACAATGTATATGCAGCATTATAATGAAATAATCAAAAGAACTGCTAGGTGGTCGTGGAAACGTGACAATGTATATACAGCATTATAATGAAATAATCAAAAGAACTGCTAGGTAATCGTGGAAACGTGACAATGTATATGCAGCATTATAAAGAAATAATCAAAAGAACTGCTAGGTAATCGTGGAAACGTGACAATGTATATGCAGCATTATAATGAAATAATCAAAAGAACTGCTAGGTAATCGTGGAAACGTGACAATGTATATACAGCATTATAATGAAATAATCAAAAGAACTGCTAGGTAGTCGTGGAAACGTGACAATGTATATACAGCATTATAATGAAATAATCAAAAGAACTGCTAGGTAGTAGTGGAAACGTGACAATGTATATGCAGCATTATAATGAAATAATCAAAAGAACTGCTAGGTAGTCGTGGAAACGTGACAATGTATATACAGCATTATAATGAAATAATCAAAAGAACTGCTAGGTAGTCGTGGAAACGTGACAATGTATATACAGCATTATAATGAAATAATCAAAAGAACTGCTAGGTAATCGTGGAAACGTGACAATGTATATGCAGCATTATAATGAAATAATCAAAAGAACTGCTAGGTGGTCGTGGAAACGTGACAATGTATATACAGCATTATAATGAAATAATCAAAAGAACTGCTAGGTAATCGTGGAAACGTGACAATGTATATACAGCATTATAATGAAATAATCAAAATAACTGCTAGGTAATCGTGGAAACGTGACAATGTATATACAGCATTATAATGAAATAATCAAAAGAACTGCTAGGTAGTCGTGGAAACGTGACAATGTATATACAGCATTATAATGAAATAATCAAAAGAACTGCTAGGTAGTCGTGGAAACGTGACAATGTATATACAGCATTATAATGAAATAATCAAAAGAACTGCTAGGTAGTCGTGGAAACGTGACAATGTATATACGGCATTATAATGAAATAATCAAAAGAACTGCTAGGTAGTCGTGGAAACGTGACAATGTATATGCAGCATTATAATGAAATAATCAAAAGAATTGCTAGGTAGTCGTGGAAACGTGACAATGTATATACAGCATTATAATGAAATAATCAAAAGAACTGCTAGGTAATCGTGGAAATGTGACAATGTACACACAACATTACTATGAACCAAAAGAATTCCTAGGTAGTCATGGAAACGTGACAATATACGAGGCGCATCCAGAAAGTAAGTTTCCCGATTTTTTTCCCCTTGAAAGTAAACGTAATTAGCCGTGTCAATTGTGCATGCGTAACAGATCTATGACGTATCAATCATATGCCAGCCGGACAGGTCCCGCCTGGTGCCAGTAGCGTGGCAGCAGTGGTCCGAAATGGAAGCTCTTATTCCTTCTCCCGCCGCCTGCGAGGTTCGGTCGGGGATAAAGTTCTTTAATGCACAAAGCATTGCGCCAATTGAAATTCATCGGCAGCTCTGTCACGTCTGTGGGCCGAACATCATGAGTAAGCAGAAGGTGCGTCGCTGGTGTAGGCAGGTTTCCGAAGGTCGTCAAAGTGTCCATGATGAAGAGCGCAGTGGGCGACCGTCCCTCATCAATGATGATCGTGTTGAGCTGGTGCGGCAGTGCATTATGGAGAACCGTCGCTTCACGATTACGGAGCTGAGCAGCCATTTTCCGCAGATATCGTGATCCTTGTTGCATGAGATTGTCACTAAGCACCTGCTGTTCAAAAAAGTGTGTGCCAGGTGGGTGCCGAAAAACCTGACACCCGAACACAAAATGCAACGTTTAGGAGCAGCACTGACATTTCTGCAACTGTACCACGATGACGGCGATGACGGCTATCAGGATCGTCACGGGCGATGAGACTTGGATTTCGCACTTCACCCCGGAAACCAAGCAGCAGTCAATGCATTGGCGGCATAGTGGATCTCCGGTCAGGACGAAATTCAAACAGACGCTGTCGGTACGGAAAGTCATGTGAACGGTGTTCTGGGATAGGAAGGGCATTCTGCTCATTGACTTCCTTCCAAGAGGTGAAACAGTGAACGCGACTGTTACTGTGAAACACTGCGAAAATTGCGACGTGCCATTCAAAACAAGAGGCGTGGAATGCTTACTGCAGGTGTTGTGCTCCTCCATGACAATGCTCGTCCACATACGGCTCGGCGCACAGCAGCTGTTTTGACGGAATTTGGCTGGGAGTTGTTTCATCAACCACCGTACAGTCCTGATCTTGCTCCCAGCGATTTTCAAGTTTTCTTGCACCTCAAGAAATTCCTGTCCTCCGGTGAGCGTTTTGGCAACGACAAAGAGCTGAAGACGTCTGTCACACGCTGGTTCCATTCACAGGCGGCAGAGTTCTACGACAGAGGGATACAAAAGTTGATCCCACGATAAGACAAGTATCTCAATTCTGATGGTGGCTATGTTGAAAATAGCTGAAACATTGCTGTACCTGTTGCCAATAAATGTTTTCCTGAAAGTGTGTTCTTTAAAAAAATAGGGAAACTTACTTTCTGATGCGCCTCGTATATACAGTATTATTATGAAATAATCGTGGAAACGTAACAATATATATATATATATATATATATATATATATATATATATATATATATATATATATATATTAACATTATCATGGAATAACCAAAATAAATGCTATGTAAACGTGACATGTACACTCAGCATTATAATGCAATAACCAAAATACTATGTAGTCATGGAAACGTGACAATTTACACTCAGTAATATCATGAAATAACCAAACGAATTGTGAGGTAGTCGTTGAAAGATAATAATGTACACTCAGTATTATATTGATATAACCAAAATATTTGCTACGTAGTCGTTGAAACGTAACAATGTACACTCAGTATTACACTGAAAGAACCGAAATAATTGCCACGTAGTCGTGGAAATGTATTACCGCCGCGCTCTCATGGTTAACATGTCGGCATCATACAATAACGTGCGGTGTGCTTTTAAACATAATTTTGCCGACCGATTGTAGCTCTGTAGGTTTCACTCTAAGCGTCACGTTGTCACGTCTACTTCCTCGATAAGAATAAACACTAGTTTGTTATATTGTTAAATGGCTATAATAATAATAATAATAATAATAATAATAATAATAATAATAATAATAATAATAATAATAATAATAATTATTATTATTATTATTATTATTATTATTATTATTATTATTATTATTATTATTATTTCATATACGAGTACGTTGACATTCTTAACTCTTAATAATACTCTTTAATAATAATTTTTAATCACATACCTTAATTTCGTCTTCAGCACAAGACATTGCAACCTCGGTTTTAGTCCACGTGGATTAGACAAGTAGGTGTCATTTAATAATGGAAGCAGCTTATTGGTTGCAATATTGAAATTGAGGCGAGTGATTGGAGCGGCGACATAAGAAATTGAAAAAAATAATGCAATTAAATTTCAAAGACCTGCCGAATGTTAACCATGAGAGCGCGGCGATAATAACAATGTACACACAGCATTATCATGAAATAACCACAATAATTGCTAGGTAGTCATAGAAACGTGACAATGTACAGTACACACAGCATTATCATGAAGTATCCGAAATAATTGCGCGTTAGCTTTGGAAAAGTGGCTATGTACACACAGCTTTATCACATTCTAGTATATACAGTCGCGAAGCTCAATACGTAGTAAATATGCAAACATTAGGTAGTTGCTCACCACTAGGATCGTTAATATCGCCTCATTACAGGCAATGCAAAATAGTACCGTCACAGTCTATTCTGCCCTCCCAAGCCAAAAGGGCGTATCTCAAGGATTTTCTGAAAATCAGTTTTTGAAATAATTGGATAGTTCAGATGCTAATATATCTATTTCCTAAAGAAAATAGCCGTTTCTCAATAAATTGTGCCTTTAAAATGTGATTTAATGAAAGCCGTATCTCAAAATTAATATGAATTCCTAAGCGAATTTGGCGGAAGTTCATTTTTCTAAGCAAAAAGGCCGTTTCTCAGACATACGTTCTTTTCGCTTAGTATTTCCTATTTGCCATTCTAGTCAAATTAGACGTAACTGCATTAGTAACAAATCCTTCGTGTTTTAATCCGTTCTCAGCAATGAAATCGCCACTACCTGAATGCTCATTTCCCATACTTTAAACAAGTTCTTATAATTAATTCATTGTTGATCATGAAAATTAATATACAAGGTGTGCTCCGATCAATTTTTCTAGCTTATAATTGAAAACATGTCACGATTTTCATCTGCTTGTTAGTTGTTATGTAGTCAAGACGCAGAATATTGATTCTACTCAACCTTATTTTAGAAACGCCATTATAATCACCAGGGAAAGGATTTATATGTAAATACATATTTACTTATAAAGCTAATATAATTTATATTTTGCATTATCTTTATGTTTCACAATGTGTAGGGTTGAAAAATCCTACTTTTATTTTCCATATTTTTCCATATTTTAGAGTTTAGTACATATTTTCGTTAATTTCCATATATTTTCCATATTTCATATAAAACAGTCCATATTATATTAGGTTTAACAATAAAACAAAACAAAATTCCATTAACTTTTAAAAATACATTTCAACAATAGAGATTTAAACACATGTTCAGTAATCCCTTTAACATCAGAGTTATTCGAAAATTAGCAGTCCTATCAACAATGGGAAAGTAAGTTACAAAACTGTATTAATTTAATTTAAAATTTTTAACAGACTTCAGTTGTGCAGCTCAACAGTTAAATGCCAGTCAGAGTACACATAGGTTCAGTTTTGTAAATCATACTATAAAGACGGTAAATATGCCAAAAGTACGTCATTCAGTCAATTTAAAATCAAAACTAACAAGTTACATTTCAGAATTTAAAGAAGATGGTTTATCAACTGACAATAAAATATTATTTTGTAATTTGTGTCAGTGTGCAGTATCATCTACACAAAAGTTCCTGGTGCAACAACACATTACAACTAGTAAACATCAGGCCAACAAACAACTAAATTCCAAGCAGAGACAATTGTTTTTAACACAACCAACAACATCGAATGTAAGATCTGAGTTTAACATCGACCTGTGCCGTTCTCTCATCTCTGCTGATATTCCTCTCTACAAACTAAAGAATAAGGTCTTCAGGGAATTCCTTGAAAAATATACTCAACATACAATCCCGGATGAGTCAACACTTAGGAAGACGTATGCTCCATCCATCTACGATGAGACAATACAGAAGATAAGAGATGAAATTAAAGATAGTTCAATTTGGGTTTCCATTGATGAGACTCCCGACAAAGAAGGTAGACTTGTTGGTAATGTAGTTATCGGTTTGTTAAGTGAACAATATTCTGAACGAATTCTTTTACATTGTGATGTTCTAGAAAAGTGCAATAACAAAACTATAGTTAAACTGTTCAACGAAGCTATGGGTATCCTGTGGCCAAAGGGTATTATGTACAATAATGTGTTATTCTTTATTAGCGATGCTGCCCCTTATATAGTCAAAGCTGGACAAGCATTATCTGTTGTATATCCTAAATTGACTCATTTTACTTGTGTGGCGCATGCATTTCATCGTGTGGCAGAAGTGGTCAGAGACAATTTCCCTAAAGTAGATTTGTTGATTTCATCAGTGAAAAAAGTATTTCTCAAAGCTCCCAGTAGAGTTAACGTGTTGAAAGAAATGTACCCTGAAATTCCATTGCCACCAAAGCCAATTTTAACTAGATGGGGTACATGGCTAGAAGCAGTTGAATATTATGCTGAACATATAGACTCTATTAACAATGTTCTCCTTGCATTGGACTCTGAAGATGCAGTCTCAATTGATACTGCGAAAACAGTTACCTGTGACATAAGTGTGAAGAATGACTTAGCTCACATTCAGCATACATTTTCATGCATCATAAAAACGCTCAAAAGTCTCCAAAATAGGCACCTTTCACTATCTGAAAGTTTTGAAATTATAAATAGTACTGTGGAACAACTGAATCGTGGTAGAGGTAAAGTTGCAGATGCAGTAAGAGCTAAGGTGGACACTGTACTTTCAAAAAACCCTGGATATGAAGAACTACAAAAGGTTGTTGCTGTGATGAGTGGTGAATCAACAGTGAAGATTAACTTGGACTTATCCCCAGCAGACATTGTGAAATTGAATTATGTACCAGTTACTTCTTGTGACGTCGAACGCTCTTTTAGTCAGTATAAATCTATCCTCAGAGACAATAGAAGAAGATTCACTTTTCAGCACTTGAAAGAAATGTTTGTAACCTATTGTTATGGTAACAGACAATAAAAATTGTGTTTTGTTGAAACTACATTGGAAGATAAGGTACGTCCATTATATTTTTTGTTTAGTTTGATTAAAATGTACCAATATTTAACGTACATAGTCATTTTTTTATAATTTTAAGTCCATATTTAATTCCATATTTTGGTAAAAATCCATATTTAATTCCATATTTTGGTAAAAATAACTACATATATATTTACATATTTCATATATTTTTAGTCCATATAAATCCGTTCCCTGATAATCACCATGTAAGTAAAATAATATATAGCCTATTTTCATCACTATTGGACTGATAGTTCATATGCACAAATGTTTTAGAGACAACGAAATGGACAATGAAATTATTCGTAGACACATACATTCATTTAATCCTACCATATCACATTAGTACATTACCTGAGGGAACATGCACCTAATCGTCTTTATTTACCAAGTGATATAACTCTGACTGCCATGCACCATGATTTTATTACTTAGAATGTTAATTACAAATGTTCATATGAAAAGTACAGAATGGTAGACAGTGAAATGGACATATCTTTTGATAAACTGTGAAATCTTCAATGTGCATAATAATAGCCACACAAAGGAAAATTTGGACACTAATTTTTAAACTTGTAAAATGTGGAAAACATATTGAAAGAGCATCAAAATCTCGGGCCAAATACAGAGAAGATGCTGAAAAAATTGAAGAGGTTAACAAAATAATTTATTATGCAGATCTTCAAAAAGTAATCTTGATGCCAAGACTGGACACATTTAAGATAGCTTTATTCACAAGTGTATGACTGTCTACATGAGAGCTTCGTTCCTGTTGGGGGGGGGGGGGGAAACAAAACAAAACAAAAAATGTGCAAGCCGTTTGCAGCTGTCCGGCACGAGGCTCTCTTTAAAAGGAGCAAAGAAGAAATAGTAAGCACTTTCTACAATTTTTTCAAGTACAAGAGAGATTGTTCAAAATTACTCTATGGTTGGACAACTGCACGGTCCAGAACAAAAATTGGACATTCTTTTCATTTTCGATTTACATTGTTAATTCAAATCAAGTACTAATGAAATTTTGATAAGACATTTTGAACCAGGCCATTCGTTTATGCCTTCTGATCCTTTCATCACAAAGTGGAACAGTGAGTGAAAAGACGTGGTTATAAAGTATATGATTTTGCAGACTTTGAAGATGCAGTAAAATCAGCATCTTACCAGACTGAGGTACTGCCAGTGGAGCTTCAATATTTTTTTTCATTTGGTCTGACTACTCATCACAATATAAATTGAACCTGTCTGCATGATATGGTTGAAATATCGGTTTCCAGAGGATCATACAGTATGCAGTACAAAAATGACTTTGATGGTACATCATTCAACATAAATTTCCTGACTGGAAAAATAAACTGAAGGAAGGAACAGTTACCACGTCCTGAGCAGCAACGAAAACCTCTTGGATTCCCTGCTTAAAAAAAGAGTGCCATAATTCGTAATTTGGGTGGAATAAGGAAAAACAGACTGACATTTTGGGTGAATCTTCCAGTAAATGACGACTAAAATTTTATTATGTCCAAGTATCAATTATTTGGTATTAACTAACTTTTCAGTGTTTTGTTATTTTTTTAGTTAATTTATTTACCTCAGTAATTTATGTAGAAGTGTTTTGTGAACTGTGTACCTTAGTAAACATAATCAAACATTTATTTTCAACTTCAATGTTGTACCTTTGTACCATTAATATAGCCTATTAACAGAATGATTGGTAAATAAATTGCTGTCTCTTCACTAATTTCTAGATAATATTTGTCTTAGATTGCAGTATTTTTTACAATACTGCTATGCAGTATGTGTTGTAATTTATTAAAATAATAAAAATAATTAATAAAATAAAACAGAATTAATTTCATTTACTGTTTTTTTATGTACAATATGAGATACGCCTAATTTGCTAAGCATATCAGTATCTTCAACAATTAATATTAATACTTAGCAAATTAGGCGTATCTCAAATTGTCCATAAAAATGAAAGCTAATTAGCCTAAAAATTGTATTCTATATATTTTGAATATATTTCAATAATGAATACGCTGAAAATTCCAATAAATTAACTTTAAAAGTAGGCGCGCTTTGATCATTCACTAAATCCTTAATACTGAAAAATATTCAAGTTTTGAGATACGGCCTTTTGGCTTGGGAGGGCAGTATTGTTTCTAGCACCCTCAAAACTCAAGCTTCGTGACTGTATATAGTAGACTGTGGCATTATTATGAAATAACCAATAATTTTCAGGCAGTAGTGGAAAAAGCATTATCATGAAATCCGAGAACCAAAATAATTGCTAGGTGTCGTGGAGATGTGGCAATGTACACACAGAATTATCATGAAGTATCCGAAATAATTACGCGGCAGGCTTGGAAACCTGACAATGTACACACAGCATTATCATGAAATAAACAATAATTTCGAGGCAGTAGTGGAAAAGTGACAGCATTATCATGAAATACGAGAACCAAAATAATTGCGAGGTAGTCGTGGAAACATGACAATGTACGTACAGACCAGCATCATGTAATGAACAAAATAATTGCTAGATATTTGTGCAAAAGTGACAATGTACACACATCATTATCATTATCGACGCGTTTTTCTTCAAATCATGTCCCTTTCACATCTAAAATTATTCAAGTTGGGAAGTTTTGAAATGAACACATAGTATATACGCCATGCAAACAGAGTGTCATATCCATGAGGAATATGTATTACGTATGTAGTGTACTAGATTTACTCTTATGTGTGCTTATTCTTGTAACGTTTTGTTTTCTGTCGTCTGCAGAAGAAAATGTGGCAACTCAATCCAACTCAATCGTAGCAGATCCAAATGTAACTCTCTTAATGAGATTTTTCTTGCTGCTGATACTTTCAGAAAGTCTCCAAAGTTCACTCAGACACATCAAATTGAGTGCAGGGTCCTTTTGGGGGTAAATGAGGGTCGGAGCGTAGTGCCGATAACGCCACGTCATTTAGTGCTAAGGTCAATAAAGTATGGAGCTCTATCTGCCCGCAAGTGTCTTCATACTGTATATAGCGGATACACGTTACAACTTCCGTTATAATTTCGTATAATTTGAAATGGTAGATGTCAGTAGCATACATATACTTTATGTAGTTCATGCCATGCCATAATATGGAAATTTGAATCCATAAATTATGAGCTCCTTATCTCAGTGTGTTTGTCTAGGACCCGTCTATACTCAGTAAAATATTACGGTGTCATTCATTTACACACTGTATAACATTTTTATAACTAGACGGAGACCATGGTCATAGGAAAAAAAATAAAGAAGGTAAACTCGCAAATTCTAAATGAGGTAGTAGACCAAGTGGACAGCTTCAAATAGGCCTATTTGAGGTGTAATATTAGCAATAACATGAGCTGCTACCAGGAAGCCAGAAGAGGACAGGCAAAGAAGTTTTTAATAGAAAAAAGAGCATCTTGTGAGGGTCTCTGGAAAAATAACTAAGGAAGAGACTAGTGAAGTGCTTTGTGTAGAGTGTGGCATTGTATGCGGCAGAAGCATGAACATTACGACGAAGTGAAGAGAAACGACTATAACCATTTTGAAATGTGGATATGGAGAAGAATGGAGCGTGTGGAATGGACAGAAAATAAGAAACGAAGCTGTGTTGGAAAGACTAGGTGAAGAAAAAATGATGTTGAAACTGATCAGGAAGAGGAAAAGGAATTGGCTGGGTCACTGATTGAGAAGAAACTGCCTACTGAAGGATGCACTGGGAGGAATGGTGAACGGGAGAAAAGTTCGGGGCAGTAGAATATATTAGATGACAGACGACATTAAGTTCTATGGATAATATGCGGAGACTAAGAGGAAGGCAGAAAATAGGAAAGATTAGAGAAAACTGGGTTTACAGTGAAAGACCTGCCCTTGTCCAGAACACTATGAATGAATGAAGGACATATAAAATAGACATATCACAAATATCATACTGAAGTAATCATACGTTTTTAAGGGTCGTAATATGACTGAAATTAATATCATTCTTTATTTTCTTCTTTTTTTGGCTCTGGAAGGGTCAACATTGAAGTCCTCGTCCCGTCGGTACCCGTATGTACTGTAGCCATTTTAAGGGGTCTGAAAGGTCTAAGGACTGAATCGTAGCTTCTACAGTAATGAAAAATGATCATATGTACAGTTGTCAAAAGAAAAAGTGGCCGCTCTCCTGAGACAAAGTACCCTTCGGGTATCTTCACTACAATTCGGAGACAGGCGATGTTACATGTTGTTGGACCACGTTGCCTGATATCTACAGTTATAATTGAAGTATTCTGTGTGTTATTCGATAGCGTAATAGTAGCGTTCCGGCCTTTTATTCGTGAGATCCTGCGTTCGACTACAACCTCGTGCTTTTTATGTTCTTTTTTGTTCTGTTTTTGAGAGAGACAAACTATACGTAATGGCTCCTTTATCTTTTACGATTATTTTAGTAATTAACATCAGGTTCATTAATATTTTATGCCATGACTTTATCATTATGATATTGTGGCTGCAAATGGAAAGAAAAAAAATTTATTCTCAATAAAAATATCTTTCGTGGCATAAACAAAACAAATTTACTGGCGTCGACCTTAAAACATTCAAACAATTAAGCGTTCAAAAAACAAAACAAAAAGCCACAATTCAATATTTAGTCCATCTTCCTCTCATCTCAATCAATTTGCAGTCGAGTGGGCATGGAATCGACTAGTCCTTGCAAATAACGACTGTTCTTAGACACGATATTCCAGGCATTCTGAACATACATACACAAGTGTTTTGCCCATGGGCAGGTCTTTCATTGCAAACCAAAGCAATCTCCAATCTTTCCTATTTTCTGCCTTACTCTTAGTCTCCGCATATGATCCACATATCCTAATGTCGTCTATTATTCTTTTCAACCAGAAACCCAACCAATTCCTTTTTCTCTTTCTAATCAGTTTCAGCATCATTCTTTCTTCATTCACTTTTTCAAGCACAATGCTATTTATTATTCTCTCTGTCCACTTCACACGCACCGTTCTTCTCACATCCACATTTCAAATGCTTCAATTCGTTTCTCTTCATTTCGTCATAATGTCCATGTTCCTTCCCCATACAATGCCACACTCCACACAAAGCACTTCACTAGTCTCTTCCTTAGTTCTTTTTCCAAAGGTCCGCAGAAGATTCTTCTTCTTCTTCTTCTTCTTCTTCTTCTTCTTCTTCTTCTTCTTCTTCTTCTTCTTCTATTAAAAGCTTCCTTTGTTCATGTTTGCAGTTTTTCTTGGGAAGGATAGGCCTAAATGCGATAACACCCCGTTGCTTTCCGCACACCACTATCTCTTTCGCATCTTATTAGAGTCCAGGGGGCCCAAGCGTGGAGATGAGGAGAGTGGATTTGACTAATTGGGCCCTCCGAACTTCACCGAAAGTCACGGCAAGGGTTAAATATTAGTTCTATCAGGATGTTTGACCCGATCAGAAACCGGGAAATCCCAATTAACCTTTGCCCCCGCATCCTGGACTAGCTTCTACGAATCATCAGAAAATCTTAGAGTGTGATTGGGCCAATTTTTCCGAAAATGTTTCCACACTTTTGCCCTCGTAGCTCAGCAGACGAACGTCGGAATTTAGATGTCAACATCTCAGGTTCAATTCCTTGTTACCGTACTCCTTTTCATTTTATTGTGGTTCAAGATAGTATAATGTAATAATACAAAAAGAAAAACAAATACCAGTATTATGCAACTGGATTTTTCCAAACCTAATATTAAATTTATTTTATTTATATCGCCAAAGAACGATTACAATATAAATGACTTGAATATTATTTATACAGTATCACTAAAGAACGATAACAGAATATAAATGATAAATATCGGTTTGTTTAATTAATATAAGATATTATATAATACGTATTTAATTATCTAAATAAAATAACCTATTTTACAAAGAAAAATGGTTATTTGTGTTGTAATAATTACTTACATAAAATACAGATTATTTATATTGCGAAAGAACAATAACAATATAAATAACTTGAATATTATTTTATAATGCTAATGAAGGAAAATAGAATATAAATGATAACTTGAATATTATTTATATCGCTAAAGAACGATAACAGAATAAAAAAAACGTGAATATTATTCATATCGGAATTTCACAGATTTATTACAGATGTATTTAAGAAATTGTAGAAGAATAGTAATTAGTAACAGTGTCCTATTTATTCTTCTTGGAGTCAAATTTGTAACTTTTAAAAGTGTGGTTACTATGTTGAAGTGTATATGTTGTAACGGATACTTGATTTGTTATGTACATATGTGAGTCAGTTATGGGATGCCTGATGTCGTCGCAACGTCGTAATTATAGTTTGATTGTGTTTGTGTGACTATTGTGTATTAATTTATGATGTATGGTACGGAAAGCTGCATATTTGTGCTATAGAAATGTTACGTATGTGCGTTGTTAATGTTTTTGTATGTTTAAAATTGATACCTGATATTTGTTTTATCGCAATGGCTAATTTACGGATTGTTTATGTTTTGTTTACATCGCGTAAGCTAATTTAATTTTCTTTTCCATTTCTCTTTATGCTCATCTTTTTTGTGTATAAAACTATAGCCCTAACATACATATGTAAAATAGGGCTAACCCCCCATTGGAGATATAATAATAATAATAATAATAATAATAATAATAATAATAATAATAATAATTATTATTATTATTATTATTATTATTATTATTATTATTATTATTATTATTATTATTATTATTATTATTATTCATATCGTTATAAAACGGTGACAGAATACAAATGATGACTTGAACTTTATTCATATCTCTAAAGAACGATAACAAAATATAAATAACGTGATATCCATAAAGAACGATAACTGAATATAAATGATAATTTGAATATCATTTACATCGCTAAAGAACGATTAAAAAATAAAATGAAAACTTAAAGAAGGCCCGAACCCACGATCTTTGAATCATTAAACAAGCACTCTACCGCTGGTCTACGAGGCACAGATATGGAACACTTTCATGGTTCCGTAACTGCTTGTACAAGCACATGCATCGTGTAACATCGCCGCAACCCGAAGTGGACTTTGAAAATATTCGCTGTTCACGAGTGCGGACACTCTTTTTTTTTTTTTTGACAACTATACAATATATTGAGAGTAGATCAATCACTCATCATTTTTTCTCAGTTCATAGGAAAGAGAACAACCGTTAATATTCTAGTTGTTCACTTTACCATTAATATTATGGTACTGGTACATGTATACAATTCAACAATTCAATACTTTTACAACAAAGACAGTACGTATTAAAAATACAAAGCTAACAAGCAAACATTCTGATGGGGGCAGATAAAAAAGTTATTTTTTTTTTATTTCGCCGTGTTAATAATGTCAAAAGAAGTGTTTATACAAATTTTTGTCACTTGACCGCAATTACGAGAGCCGTAAAAAAATAAGTTCGCCAGGGGCAGTTAACAGAAAGGAAACAATTTCATTGGAAAAATTTATTGGAACAGACACAGCAATTGTTGAGCTATTTTTCAACATATTCCCCACCGGGACTGAGACATTTGTCACATCATGGAATCGACTGTCAAACGCAGGTTCCGATCCCAGGCGGGTGACTTCTACGACACAAGGATACAAAAATTGATCCCATAGTATGACGAGTGTCTCATATGTTGACAAATGGTACAACAATTGCTGTATATGTTTCAATAAATCTTTCCATGCAATTGTGCTTTTTTTCTGTAAACGGCCCTAGTAAAATCACTTTTTGGACGGCCTCGTAATTGCGGTCGAGTGACCAAAATTTGTATAAGCACTTCTTTTAACATTATTAACATGGTGGAAGAAAAAATTCAACTTTTATTTCCTCCCATCAGAATGTTTGGTTCTAAGAAGATATCAAAATTTGTACTGTCACACAGATACACAACCATTGTAACGCCACGAAATTTGCATTACTTCGGTAGCATAGAAGCGAACCTAATGGTGAATTCTTGAATCGTACAGGATAAAGTTTTGCTGACAAAGTCTTTGTACTCTAAAAAAAATTAGACAATAGGAATATGTTACAAAATCATAAAGCTTTACCTCAGTGACTCTATAAATGGAATATATATTAACTATAAGATGCGAACGAAGTGTGTCTCATTGCCGTTTATTTTTAGTAATGGGCTCACTGTGTAGCAGCCATGCTCCACTTAAGGTTTCGATGTATTTTTCCAGGCTTGTTACTGCTTGTTTGTGTAGCGAATTAGCGACTTGAGTCGGCAGCATTGCGTTCTATTTTCATTTAATTTCGCGTCTACTGAGGCCGGAGTAATGTTGCAGATATACTAAGCCTCACATAAGAAAGCTAAAATGTAAAACTGAACTGCCACAAAACAGCTTTCAGACATTAATTAGACTGTGACCCGGAACGTATCCTACAGAAGTGATTTCCTTCGAAAACTGTGCCTTAGTCGACAATTTTTCATATATAGCACTATGGTTATAAATGGGTGTTTGGCAGTCGAAAATTATGTTCTATGTAGACCTACTACGAGAGTATATTTTCCTATTTAGACGACAATAAGGAAATGCATTCTATTATGGGGACAAGGGAAATGAGGGAGAATCTTACGCACTGCAGACACATCATTTCTGCACTCTCACCTCAGCCAAAAATCATAATGAAACTCTCCTCCCTATCATCATAATCATCATTATCACCACCACCATCACTATAATCAGTATTGCAACATCCCTCTTTGGGCCATAAATTTCCACAGAAGCTTACACCAGATTTATTCGAAACTAATTTGTGAATATATACTGTATACTTTCAAAAATAATTTACATAGTATAATGTTATTTTAGGTATTATTATTACGTCTTATTCAATAACATTAATATTTTATCTAGTCCTTACAAGATTGTTAATACAATCAACTCTGGATATAGTGAACTCGGTTGTAGTAAACATTCGGCTATAGTGAATCTTAATCGTTGGTCCCGACCCACATGCATTAAAAAGTAAATTAATGTTTCCGTTTATAGTGAACCCTCACTTCGGTTATAGTGAACCTAAAAACAATAACTTCTAAGAAAATATTGTAATTTTAAAATGACCAAATGGTAATTTGCGAAAATCCTTTCTCATATACTGTACACTTCCAAGAATATATTTGGAACAACATTTGAAATCTGCTACTCCTTAAGTGCATTGAAAAACAAACAAAAGATTTATTTGTTCAGCTTCCTGGACAATGTGAAACATGTTAAAGAGAATAGTGTACAAAGTAAGGGTCAGTTTTGACTCCTTTAAAGGAGGTTATTAGAAGAATAGGAAGATAAAGTGTTTTCTTTTGTAAAAGAAGTAGAGTGATGACCAAAGGGTAAGTACAAGAAGGATTACAGCTGTTGTCAACCCTTCCTCCCATATCTTTGTAAAAATGTACCCAAGGAAATTCCAAGGCTGAGTACACAGTAAGCATACCTCTCTAATTAATGGAAGAGGGTGCCTAAATGACTATAAAAAGTGAAAATTATTACTTGTATTGAACGTGGTCTATCCCAAGAGGACATTAATACTGTATGTATAGCTATGTCAGTAGTATAAAAACAGACGCTTGGATATAGTCAACGAAATATGCTGTTCCGCAGAGGTTCACTATAACCGGAGTTGACCAAGTTTCTGCAATTGGAAGGGGTCAGTATTATATGGTGACGGAGAGTCCGCATTTAAAGTGACATACGCATTTTTAAATGCATTTTCGTAAATCTAATGCTCGGGATCTTTCTTGTTTCGCACTGTACAGAGGGGAAGGAAAATATTACATTAATAAATGAATTCACACGAGTAAGATCAGACCATTGCAAACCAATTTTGTCAAATACTGTATGCTTTAGAAACTATTAATAATCTATTCAGAATTTTTAGTTTTTAGAGAAAATCAACTGTAATATTGTATGTAACAACGCTGCAGAGTATAACTAGTAATAAGATGTACTCCTTCACTTCACTCACCTGCAAAGGGGTGGGTGTAATAAATTCTACTTGAAATACCCGGCTGCAGCTTTTCCGGCTTTCCACAGGCACATTAGTGCAGTTACCGAGTGAAATTTGCAAAATACTTTTAAGGCGATTAATCGAAACCTGTACTTTTTATGATTAAATTATTACTAAAACATGAAAAGTAGCTTTCTCTACACTACCATGCAAAATTACATATTCTTAAATAATTTCGTATTAGAGCCTATACATTTTTGTTATACATACAGTCTTAAAGAATTTACAAGAGTGGTGTGATTTGTAACAGTTGTTGTGATAAATGCGTAAGAAAATGTAATTTTATAGTTAAAAATCGAAAAAAAAAAATTCTGTACGAAGCAACTACGGAATTCACAACACATTACTAGCTTCAGAATATTAGCCAACTAAAGAAACGACACTTCTGAATAGTTCATTCTCTATTTGTAATAATTTTTACCTCTAAAATTAAACGTAATGTAAAGTCGTGGGTGTGTGGTGTAAGCAACAAGAGGTCAAGAAATCCATATTATCGATGTGAAAATGTGAAGATGAAATGCGACTATGATACTGTCCGTATATCTTCCAATACGATTTAGTTACTTTACTTTTTATAGTTATTATGTCTTAATTGTGAGCGTGGTGCCGACCACACCACCTCATTCTAGTGCCGAGGTCATGGAAAGCATGGGGCTCTACCTCCATGCCCCCCAAATGCCTTCATGGCATGTTACGGGGATACCTTTACCTTTACCTTTTTATGTCTTAATTGTGCCTTGTAATTCTTACATTCCTGTTTCTATTCATTCTACTGATGTGCTCGTTTCATTAGCTTTCCTTCCTATACAGCCATTCAATGACACTGAATGTATTGCATTGTTAATAAAGTTCAGGTAAATCCAAATAAATCGAAAATAAACAATGATTTTGCCCTCTTAAGTATAAATATTTTTAACAACAAAAATTAGTGTCAAAGTATCCAAAGAGAAGGCCAACTCTGAACTACAACGAAAGAAAATGGCATATCAAAGTAACCCCAAAACACGGGGCTACTTTGACACCAAAAAAGTGGCTTTTTCTATACTCTGTATTATTTTTCGGAAATCATACCATTATAGGTT
This sequence comes from Periplaneta americana, assembly GCF_040183065.1. Taxonomy (NCBI): domain Eukaryota; kingdom Metazoa; phylum Arthropoda; class Insecta; order Blattodea; family Blattidae; genus Periplaneta; species Periplaneta americana. The sequence continues at coordinate 109,191,807 of NC_091118.1, forward strand.
CATAGATGAAGGACCATTTGGTGTGATTAAAACATTTTGCATTATATCAATGAAAGTTACAAAAGTTACATTTAAAAACTCTTAAAACTACGTCAAAGTAGTCCCGATATTCGTATCATCATTATACTGAATCAAATAGTAGCACTAAAGCATAATAATAATAATAATAATAATAATAATAATAATAATAATAATAATAATAATAATAATAATAATAATAATAATAATAATAATAATATTAATAATAATAAAAGTTTCACTGAAATTATAAAATAAAATGATGCATTCTACAGTCCTATTTTAGTTTCAAAAATTATTTTCAATGGTTCAAAAAGCACTAAGTTCAAAATATTTATGTCGATAGCAGTGATAGTAAACAAAAAATGATTTGTTTGACACCTACAAGTCGATATCTTAACTGTGCACTACAATTGGGTTTTGAAAGTTTTAATCAAGTCCTGAAAGTTTGGAAGATATCAGTTTTTTGCTTTTCCTGAAAAACAATTTGTTATGGACGTAGCGCTTTTTGATTCAACACTCAACTTTTCTGCAAGCTTCTAATCATAAGCACAACGCAAATGTAACTTTCTTTTATAAAGAAATTAATAATCAATAATTATTTTAGTGCAATCAATCATTTCTCTGTTGAGGTGAAGGCCTTCCTAATTTGTGTCTCGCTTTGTCTCTGGAAGGTCCGGGGTTCGATCCCGGATGGTGGCGAGATTTTCCAGAACAGTCCCGATTTTCACTCCTATCAACTTGAGTACCGGGTTTTTCCAGGGGATAAAAAGGCGGTCGAAACGTCATGTCGACCACACAACCCCATTCTAGTGTAGAGGTCAAAGAATTCATGGAGCTCTATCTTCATGGCCCACGTGTTTCATGACATGTATGGGAGTATAGTTCGGGAGGCGAGACCTGGCATGTGAGTTGTGCGAGATGATCAGAAAAAAAGTTTGGCGCGTGTGGGGTGACGGTTGTTAATATTACACGAATCTACAAACACGGAAGTTCAGCTCATACGAAACACTTATCTTCCCCCACCATACTCATGGGTGATACAGACACGGTGTATGATATGGTCATAGGACAGGTCTTACCTCATTTACTATACCTTTCGTGATTTCTCATGCAACTAAATTTAAAATAACTTAAAAATTATCTGGGCACATTCTGCAGAAATTATTTAACTTTGTAGAATACGCTTGACACATGCACTTACACTGTAGTTTATGAATTATGTAACCAGAATCTTTACCTTTTCCTTCTTTCCAATAGCTGAAAGAGCAAGAGAACTTCGTCGTTGTGAGATGGTGACGATCTGAACTTTTACTACCTAACAGCAAAAACTCGAATTGACTAGATTGTTAATCGTATGTTGCTTCTGTGAGAAGGAAGGCCAGAAAAATAGTGTCTGCTGCATATTGCTAGTTTTGTATTGCTCCAGTGTGAGAGCTGCCTGAATAAATTCGACGTAATTGAGAATCATCCTACAATGCCATTTTATCAATAAATGTTTTCTCTACCTGACAATATTCATAATGATAGTGACAGTGATGGTGACGATTGCAGACAATGTAATGTACCGGTAGGCCTACCTTATATTTTGAACATTTATTTAAAAATGTATTTCGCTCATGTAAGCGCTGTAATAAATGGTGGACTTATTCATAATCAATATTTGAAATGTAGCCATACCCTGTTGTATTTAAGCGATTTAAATGTATATAAATGTCACTCAAAACATATGCTAATAAATAATTTAGTTCCAAAACATCACAACTCCAGGTTACGTGAGGTAATTATCACCATTTCCAATGACACGAGATTTTTAAAACATAATTTCACGATGTGTATAAAAGTAATGAATGAAATTAGATTATATTCGTAATTATATCTGAATTTGATTATAAGGTAATAAAAAATTCGCTATTTCTGAGGTTTTGTATCATGGATTTACGTCACTTTGGAAATAAGGTCTTCATTTCAGCATTTTTGTTTTGCACATACATATTCGGGTTCTAGTAAACAAAATGTTCATCAGTGTTATGGGCAACAAGCCGAAGATTAAAACTACCGGTATAGAAATATCCGATTTTATGAGAACGTAATAAAATGGAAACCAAGATGCTAAAGTGCAGTCCAATAAAGTAGTTATCAGCAGGCAGCTCATTTTCGTTCCCAAACGAGTTAGAAAAGTTATCGGTTAGTAGCCTATATCCTGAAGTTTCAGGGTTCAAACTGTAACCTTAAATGCTTATGTCGGGACGCTACGAAAGGTAAAACTTAGTTCGGTACATAATAATAATAATAATAATAATAATAATAATAATAATAATAATAATAATAATAATAATAATAATAATAATAATAATAATAATGGAGCATGACAACTGTAAGTGGGATTGATACTAAATTTAAATTGTCTGTCCAGCTACTTTTTAACCAAATAAACGCACTAACTTTGCGAAACTACTGAACTACTGAACTAGTATATATAATATACATATTAGTAAACATGATACACATTAACTATATATACTTTATAAATACAATATATACAAAGAATTCATTTAACAAAATCAGCTCCGTTACGGTAAACAAAAATATATATGTTCTGAGATTATGAAATTCATATCTTTTACCATAACTGTCAGTAAGAATTTGTTTAAGCTAAGAAAATGTTCTTCCTACGTCACAAGACGTTACACTGACACAACTGTAGTAACAAAAATCAATATACAAATTAGGCCGAGACGTAGATGGGAGGATAATATTAAAATGGATTTGAGGGAGGTGGGGTATGATGATAGAGACTGGATTAATCTTGCACAGGATAGGGACCGCTGGTGGGCTTATGTGAGGGCGGCAATGAACCTTCGGGTTCCTTAAAAGCCATTTGTAAGTAAGTAAGTAAGGTATTTACATTTTACACAATATCCATAGAAAATACAGATCAAAATGAAATACAACGTAACATAGATTGAAAAATTAAAATAATATTAAAACAAAAGTCTGAATGAAAATGTAACTTACTAAGTATTAGAATCAGATCACAATGTAGTCGTAACTTGGTGTTTTATTTATACAACACTGACGATGGAGCACCTGTATTGCACTATGATTCATACTTTATTCGTACCTGCTTGCAATTATAGGCCTACTACCTTGCTTATGCATCCACGTGACATAATAGATCTAACAGAAGAAACCACTCAATCCGCTGTACGTATGGTAACAAAAATACGCTGCCTGGTTACCAGTTTGTGTGAGCTTGAATGTTTGTCATTCCTCAACAACTAATTCTACAGGATGCTTGAGAATGAATAGAACAAACTACCAGATATTGCAGAACGTTGCAAATGGATAACAACAAATAAACCTAAGCGTCCGAACCGCATTAGTGCCAGAGATACAAGAATTCAGAGACCCCATTAATAGGCGGTGCAGGAATTACAGTGTGTACAGTTGTATTTGTTTAGTTATTTATGTATTGCATACAGTACCAATTGTTCCGTAATGAATGTAACCGGTAAGTGAATATGTGAATCAGTAAATCAACAGTCAACTGTGTAACTCAATACAGCACTGAAACCCTACACTACAAATACGGAAATACACAGTACAAGAAAACTGTTGTACAACGTACTACACACAGTGTTAAGGAACACCTGTCAGTTTTACAGTAATTGTTCAAAGTGATGAGAGGCTGCCACTATCTTAGGTTGAAGATAGTCCACTTGATGAAGAGGTTCCTCATACACCCTGCTCTGCACATGGCCCTAGAGATCGGGGGAACTGGTATATCGAACAATGTTTCCCTATCCATCGACCTTGAAAAGTGTTTCAGTAAGGTGCTGCCGTGTCACGTGACTGAAGTGCGGGAGTGCTGCACAATCGTACTGAAACCACAGACAATTTCGTACACGGAGACGTAATGTTCTCCAACGTATCTGGTAATGAGGTAAAGTGTTCAACAGGAAGTCACGATAAATAGGTTCTATCAAAGATTCTGGCAGAACTATGGGGCCAATCAGGTGGTAGGAAATAAGTCCACCACATACTTAGGGTAAATAGAACCAGATACCTACCAATGTGAGTGACATGTGGGTTCCTGAGTGAAGGTAGCTTTATCGATAAATAAAATTATACTGGTGAAATGAGAAACCTCCTCGAGCTGTTGAAAAACTACTGGGAGAAGGCTAGCCTCCGTGGAAAGTCCGCTGATGTCAAATATTGCATCGGTTATTTAGTGTATGGATAGGCCTACAGATGCTGGTCGTAAAGTACACGCCATACGGTGCTTTGATCTACGCCTACTATCCTGGCAACAGTACGAGTGCTCGTTGATGAATGTTGTTCCACCTGCTCCAAGTGTCCTCGTCCACCTCCGAAGTGAGACACCTCGTTCTCCCCTCGAGATGTGTATGTGACTCGAATGTCCTTGTGTCATGTAGTCATTGGAACAGTCGCGCAAATACGGTATGATGTTGCTGCAGGCGCAAAGGATACTTCACTGCCCACAAATGCACTGCCTGTCTTCCATTTTCATTAGCAACCCCATATACAAACACATGTAAGCCATTTCGCCCACAATGTACCATGGTATGTCTTTTTATGCAAAACGTGAAAGCAGTAACTTATCGTAGTATGTGCATAGTTAACCTCGCAAGCACCTACTAGAGCTCTGTCATGTGGTCGTATATATTGTGACTCATGCGCCATCTACTGGTGAGGTCTTTGTTTCCTTGTAGGCCTATAACTGGCACCGATGCGGTCAGGACGCTCGGATTTATTTTGTTGCTATTCATTTGCAACGATCTACAATTCATTTGAAACGATCTGCAACAAAAAGAAGTTTGTCGCATTCATTATGAATCATCCTGTATATGCCTGATGATATACAGCTAACATTTATTTGGATTTTATTAACCAAAATTAGTGAAATACTGGATGGTCATAATTCCGTATCAGAGAAACAATTATATTATATTAGTTTCGCCCCGCCACTTATCAAATGGGATCAGTGCGGATATTGACTTCTCTCGCTCAAATGTTGAACTCCTTATAGGTTATTTAAAGACACTCTATCGACTGCCAGATTTATGTAGCAATGATGGAATTGGTAATAACGGGACGGTATTTTGGCGAGATGTGTCTTAGGTTTTGTCAGGGTTACCTGATATTCGCCTTAAAATTCAGGAAAACCACGGAAGAAAATCAATCAGATAATTCACCCAAGTGAGATTAAAACCGAAACTCGAGCACAACCTCGGACCTCGGATCAAAAATCCCGTCTCGCTCGCTACCTCTACATCACTTTGGTGGCAATTTGACTTCCCGTTTCTATATTTTGTTAAAATTACGAATACATCTTTATTACACAACTTTTAACACTATATCACTTCGGAATATGTATTATATGTCTTTGTCGTGTTAAATATTACCGTACCTGGTTAACATGTTTCGGCCTATTATTGGTCTTCTTCAGAACTGGTTGTTGCTGGTCTTGGCGCCTTTTGTTTTGTTTCTTGTGGGGGGTGTGTTTGTGTAGTGTAATGTGGACTCAAAGAGTGTGTGTGTTCTGAAATTGAGTTGTGTGTTGAGAATTTCATTTGGGTGTGTTTTTGTGTGTCTGTATATTTCGTATTGTTCTAGTGTGTTTAGTTTCTGGCTTTTTGGTTGGATGTCTAGAATTATGTATGAACTAAATTGTTTGCAGATCAGATTTGAGGGTTACTGGAGCCTAATTTTAGGCGTAGGTCTAATTCATGAGCTCTCAAGTTTTTTGAGATCGTACCGCCCTTCACCTGTCACATTTTCTGTGCGACGCGACGCCCCTATATCAAAAATGTAAAATAAAAATGCCCAAATTCGATTTGGTAGTACTTTTAAAAAGAAAATAGTATTTTTATTACTAGCCTGTATTCTTTTAATTGTAAAAATACAAAATTAAAATAAATATGTACACATGCGGAAAATTAGCATATTGCTTTTCACTATACATTATAAACTTTAGTTTTTTCTCATAGTCGCAACGCCCCAGACAAAGACCGGAGCGCATGGTTTGAGAACCCCTGACGTAATCACATACAATGTTAATAGCTGAGTACAATAATTATTTCCTATAATTAGTTATCTGAAATAACATCGCGAACGATGGATGTGATGTAATGATTATTATATTTCAATAAGTAAGTTACTGCTGTAAATAAGTTATAATTAATCAATTGTGTCTACTTCCAATAGTAGTGTTACTCAATTGAAACTGTTGGACATGCTAATTATATTCAGTTTCTTTTTTAACTCAGAACACGTCTTTCCTCGCACCGAGTATGGGCACTTTTTCCGGGATCAGTGGTGAAACAATGGTAAAATTTCAAATGCTTACTGTAACAAGACTATGAACGACAGCCGAATGTTAATGTTATTAATAATTAGGTCATGAACCAATGTAAACTTGTGTAACCAATGACGCCACCTCACCTCGCTACGGGCATGAGGGGGCCGTGACGCGCGACCTCTTATCTCTGCATCGAGAGCAGCTACAGACCTGTGCAAACACCCTTTTGATTTGTAATCACGAGTTCTGCAACAGTTGACACGTGTAATATACTTTGAGTAAATCATAGTGACAAATTTATGATATAGTACAAATTTCAGAATGTCGCTTCATTTGAAGAGATAATAATAATAATAATAATAATAATAATAATAATAATAATAATAATAATAATAATAATAATATATTACATGTCCTTCATTAATTTTGTAAATTTAAATTTATATACTATAATTGCAAATTGTATTGTATAATTATTAATTATAATTGTATTGCATCCGCCCCTGAGCACGAGTTCTACTCTTTCAGGGGCGAGCTGAAGTTTCTCTGCATATTTTATAATTTATGTTACATATTAGCAAAATAATAAATAAATAAATAAATAAATAAATAAATAAATAAATAAATAAATAAATAAATAAATAAATAAATAAATAGATAGCTTCTTTTATCATAGATCCACACTCTCGATTTGTAAACCGAAGCATGAATAAAACATTCAAATCACTACAACTATAGTTTCATTCCCGAAACCGGGGGACGTAGACTATTTTACGTGTCGGTGCATCCGTGATAGAAGGCAGAATTTTTTCCATTCCTTCTGCTAAAGTACGCTATTATGATATCGCTTTTAGGAAAGAAAGTTGATTTTACCTAAAGAGTAGCCTATTGGTGCTGTTGACAACGGAAAGTAAGTTCTAATTCAATTGGCTTTTAGTGTAATAACTAATAAATGATATTCAATTTCCACATAGTTAAATTTGGTTACCTTGGTCCTCTATCATGGTCCCAGTGGCAGCATTTGTAGTTACAAATCAAGCGAATCCCAGCAGTGAAATGGATATTTATCCCACTTCTTACAAAGAATGGTGGTACAGTACCGGTACGTCACTTATCTGTTGATTGGACTATGTTGCCTCTGGCAGTTCCCATGCGCTATAATGACCACATGACCAGAAAGTTCCACTAATTTATTGAAATTGCTTAGTGATGTTTCGTAGTCCTTACAAGAGAGAGAGAGAAAACAGACGGGCTTTAAGGATCAAATTCTTGGAAGGAAGAAAAAGAAGAGGAATATTAAATCATGATATTTGTTGTTGCTTATCAACTGCCCGAAGACAGGTTGGAACCTCATCATAAATGACACTAATAAGGCATCGCTTATGAAGCAACTAATGGGGTAGGGTGGTCAGTTCTGTTCCCTCTTCATTGCATACATCGCTGACTAGTAACATATTCCACTAATCAGATTTCAGATGTATACAGACAATGTTCGTCCTCTGATATATATCGTCAAGTGAGATGTACTGCCTGATAGTAGATGCACGTATCAGCCAGAACCTCAATTAGAGGTAATCTGATATTTAACTCCATTTTATTTCATTTAATGCCATTTTAAACTACTACATTAGGTTTGATTCCGTTCTGCTATGGTAAGAAGTTCAGAAGTCGAATGGAGTAAATAACAAACATAAGTTTTTGGAATAAATGCAAACTTCGAGGTAGAAAGTCGGTCGCTTTGGTGATGATAAGCCACAACTGTGTCAATTTACAAATCGTTCCCAGTGTAAAGGATAAAGGGTACAAATAATTACATTCTGCAGATGTACTGACAGAGAAGTGAAGAAGATAAATAAACAAAAAAGGATATTGAAAAAGAGAAAGAAGAAAAGAATGGAATATTGATTAAGAGGAAGAAGAAGAAAAAGGCTGAAGGGGAGGAACAAGAAAAGAATGAGAAACCGAAAGAAGCGGAAGATAAGAAATTTTAAGAAGATAAGAGATGAAAGAGTGGAAATGAAAGAGAAAGGACTGGAAAGAAAAGAGAAGACAGAAGAGTGAAAAATGACAGGATAAAGTAGGAAGGAGAAAGATGAGGGAATGCAAGAAAAAATGGGAAAAGAGAAACTGTGAGTGGAAAGAAAGAAGAAAAATGGCAAGAAAATGTACGAAAAAGAAAAGGGGATGAGAAAGAATATTAGGACAAGGTGAAAGAGGAGAAAAAGGAGTACTGGAAAAAGAAAGGAAAGAGAAAGAAGGGAAGAAAGAAGAGGAAGAAAAGGAAAAACCTGGAAAGAATAAGAAGGAACATAAAAAGAGGTGGAGGAGGAGAAAGTTTAGGAAGAGAAATAATGAGATGAGGAAATTGAAGGTAAATAGGAAGAAGTGGAAGAGAAGGATGAAAAGGATTGAGTGATTGAAGAAGAGGAAATGAGGGGAAAAGAGTAGGAAGAAAAGAATTACTTCTTTACTTACTTACAAATGGCTTTTAAGGAACCCGGAGGCTCATTTCCGCCCTCACATAAGCCTGCCATCGGTCCCTATCCTGTGCAAGATTAATTCAGTCTCTACCATCATATTCCACTTCCTTCAAATCCATTTTAATATTATCCTCCCATCTACATCTCGGCCTCCTCAAAGGTATTTTTCCCTCCGGCCTCCCAACTAACACTCTATATGCGTTTCTGGATTCGCCCATACGTGCTACATGCCCTGCCCATCTCAAACGTGGAAGAAAAGGAATCAGAAAATAAGTAGGAACAACAGGAGGAAGAAGCAGAAACAGGCTCGATTCTCCTATCGCGAGATGTTGGATTTGTAATCTTTTAGCGACGAGCTGCGACAGCTCATTACCATTCACCTCGCAGAGCTGGTTATTGCTAGACAAACACTGGCTTGTTATGAGGCCTTCTCACCGCGCAAACACCGCAGTCCAGCGCCGACAGCCTCCGCCGCAGCTGCCAGGTACGTACAAGCCTTCCAGTTCTTCAGCGTGTATAGTAGTCCTTCAAAGTGAACTAGATCCGTCAAAAAATAGACACCTCGAAGAGCGTTAATTTGGATCAAATACCGAAATTGAAATTATATGCTCAGTATAGATATTTACCAAATTCTAAACCTACTTCTTAAATAAAGCGTTTTAATAATTTTACGTTATTATCAGTGACCATTACGTCCAAAGTGTTTAGGATTTCATTACAATACTCGATTGTTCATCCGTTCTAAATGAATAGAAGTTCAGACTTAGAAAAATGTTGATTAATTGGTAGCCTATGTATTATCTTCACCGCAAAATTCTTTCAAGCGAAAGTAACAAATTAGGTGTTCCATGGACTTCAGAACATATTTCAAGTCAAATATCGAAATACAAATTTTATTTTTATTAAGCGATTCTCTGTAAGTAGCGGTCGAAACTATAACCTTTGTATTTTATTAATGATTATTATAAAATTACGCTGTAATTAAATTTTTTTTACTTGTAACCACACCTCTAACAAAAGGACCAGACGTAAGAGTGTCCCGAGATCATAAGATTATTATGATTCATCTAGATGTAGCCTACTTAATCATGGAAACAGTTTTCACAACGAGAAGTTCTTGAATTCAATCCCAATTCCAATTATTAAGTACGTAAGTTATTTTGTAATGCGTGTATTAACTGCTTACAGATAATGACAGTTAACTAAACGCAAAACATATTTATAATTTCAAGTGTCTTAAAACGAAATAGTGTTTTTATACATCGCATCTCGCTTTCTGAGGGCTGTTTTCCTCCGTGGGAATACATTACACAGTTTTGGAACCATTGTTCTACATTAAGCGAACATACGCTGTACCTAATAGTCAGAGTGTCAGCGCTACTCTACAAATTTCCTAAGGTTATTTCCTTCCTAGAAATAGATCTTGTGAAAAGATACAATGCAAAAGTTTCTAAATATAAGTTATTAAAAGCGGTCGGTTAATTTGTACTTTCCTTAAATGCTACTACATTTGTTGATCTAGCTATATGCGAATCCTTTTACTTTGTTTTATATTTTTGTGCAGCAGAGTATTCACGAGATTCTGTCTCACAGTGAAGTCCGTTAGGAGGAGGAATAATTAGCCGATAATTTTTTCTGGGTTAGGTTCCCTTTGCTTGCGTTGCGGTATACACTAGATACTAGGACATTAAGAAGAACGCGCAGTAGTTTCATCACTAGCGAAGAGATTGATTTGAAATTGTCAAGAAATAATATAATGATTGCGGGGAAAAGAGTGTACTTCGAGAAAATCTATCACGACTTTTGTATTCTACAAATTTAATTTTTACTTGCCGGGATTTAAATCCGAGTTCCGGAGTGGAAACATCAAATCTCGAGCCGGTCAGCTAACGGTGTGTCTAAGTAAGCATTTAGCTCTTATAAAGAAAACAAAGATTTGTTGTCGTCCGAAATCATCTTCGGTCGCTTGTGAAGGACTTCGACCTCAAGATGGGAGCGGTAGTAAGATTCTACCTCAGTTCTATTTTGTGTAAAGAGTTTCATAATCGAATGAAATAGAAAGCGAGGTTGCTATGTATCGGCCTTTGGTCAAAGTCCATTCTGCGTAATATCTTAAGCTAACAAGAAGAGAGAATTCAGGTTTGGTTACGGGTACTTCTTTTGGTGCACTTGGAGGTTAAATTAAAAGATTTTCAAAAGCATTGCATGAAAAATGTGTTACAAACACATTTAGTTCGGCATAATATTAGTACCACAAAGATAAACGTTATATGTAATATAATTGAAGACCAAAAATTGTTCATGATAATTTGAATTTATATACCCGTAATAAACTTGATGTTTTTAGAAGTTTCATTCAAATCTTCCAAACAACTCCATGAGACAAAAGTATGTGTGATGTCTAAATATCTTCAGAAGTCAATCAGTTTTTAAAATTTCCATAAAGATTTCTTTTATGAATTAATGATTTGTTCTCATGCAAGAAAGTCAGCAAAAATTAACATTTTTCAGTTGTTGATTAATGTGAAAAGATGGACGACGGAGGAGTCAAGTGTATCGGTTTCATGTGAAAAGCGACATAATAGCACGATAATTAGACCACTGGTGGACGTTGAAGTCAAATAAACCTGACAAACAATCTACTGCGATACGTATCTCGCTTCTTACTAGTATGTACCACTGCATGAACATGACGCAACGATGCACGCAGGACGCAAATACAGTGAACAAGCGCTTTTAACAGGTTCAGAGGTATGTTCATCGAGAAGTAATGAACGGAATGTATTAATAATTATTTTTATTAATTGCACTATAAACTGCGTGTTTCTTAAATATACATTTCAAGTGAAAGCATTACAATATTCGTTTTGTGGAGAAGATGGTACTTTAAGTCTCTACCTGGTCTGAGTTTCAATTAATCAATTTGAAAAAAGATTATTTCTAATCTACATTATAATAAGGATAAAAATAAGAAGGTTACTATGATACCGCCAAAATTTGATTTTGAGATTTTCGTGGAAATAAACTTCTTCTCACGATCATACGAGAAGATGGATTTTGATCTGTTGTCAATGTAGACCTACAGCGATTTCTCCTAAATTATTAGACGACTTTTGTTCATGATGCATATTTTTATTTTTGCACAGTATTATCCATAATCAGAGAAAGCAATGAATGGTCCGTTTCCAACGTTTATTCTTCAGGATTGGACCAAAGACCCTTTCCCTCACATTCCCGTATGATGGGTCCGAAACCCTGCTCAAATCTTTGAATATTTCGCTAGCCGAATATTTCTACATCTATGACACGGTACAAAAAAACAGACGTAGCCTACAGAGCGTGTTACAGTAACGCCATCCATTTTTTCAACTTACATTGTACAGTAAGATCCGAAAGTCTTGTCGCGCCCCTTGTTTCTATGTTGATATGCATCCATTTTGAACAAGTCATAGCAGATGTGTGACAATGCTTGATACTTTACGTTCCAGCTTGTTTAGTGATCCAGAACATCAGTATGGGCACCATCATTGTCGCGGCACAAAATGATGAGGCGCCATGTCCTGTGTGAAATTTTCCGCAGCAAAAGCGGTGTGATTTCCCTTTGGGGAATAATTAAGCAGCGTGTCTCGAAACATCGATACCAGACAATTGAAGATTTGAAGCAAGCTGTTAAGGAGGCAATCAGGGAAATCACAGCTGACGAAATAATCAGCGGACTTGAATTACAACTAGACAGATAATCCCGAATGAGACAGCTGTCCATTCTAGGGTACCTAAAAGATTCAGTCTACTTGTAAACCCAAAGAACCACTTAACAGTCAAAAGATTACAAAAATAACATTTGAATAAAATTATAATTTTATATATAATTAATTTCAAGGCATATAATATGCACATGTTACTACCACGTTATGGGTAGCTTTGTGTAAGCGATTTTGGCGCACTGATGTATCATCGCCAAGTCACAGTCGGAACCAGTGACAAACTTGTCACAGAGACAAAATCACAGGTCTTCAAATCACACCCCACCAGAAGTTGCAAGCAAAAGATTGCGAAACAATCTGACCTTCAAAGGGTTAACTAAAATTAAATTATTACGAATAACACAAAATACGGGCATCTTCTTACACACATCTTTAATAATAAGATTTTATTTAATGCATATCCATCATCATCATCATCATCATCATCAGCATCATCATCAGCATCATCATCATGGCTGATTCAGGTGCTCGGGCTTGGATTCGAATCCCGCTTGGGCTGATTACCTGGTTGGGTTTGTTCCAATGGCGAATCCTCGGTCTCATCTCGCCAAAATATCATTTCACTATCGCCAGTTTCACTGACAATAAATAGCCTAAAAGTTGATATAACATCGTTAAATAACCGACTAAAATATTTACAAAATCATGCTTTTATTCGTATTCTTTTACAGGATAATTGAATTATTTAGATCTACTAATTTCGGCATTTGTGTGCCCTATCTAAAGGGCAAATATAGGAGCCATACGTGATACGGTACGGAAAATGCAGATTTTCATAAGCTGGCTGATTTAATCAATTATGTCTTCATGATCCAAACAGCAATTCCCAGGTTATTTGTAGGTTATCTGATTTCATCTACTTCAGAACATTATAACAGATGTGTGACGTTTTCATTAGGCCTACTTGTGGGCACCTCTTCGAACAATAGCCGTCTAGTACCTCAGTCACTTCCATTCAGTAACGGAAGAAATTTAGGAAGCCTATGTGATAGATCCCCAATGAGGAAATTAGATGTATCTCGTAGTTAGTGTTTCGCTTACAATATTCTGATTTTCTTAAGATTTATTTCAGTTCTCTGTGTTCCACGTCGGAGAAAGACTGATTTTAGTTATTCTTTATCAAATATAATACATATTCATACTATCAATAATAACTGCTCTCCGTTAAACATTTTGGGGGTACTGTCTGCATGAAAGCAAAACGGGGAAGTAAATTTTACAAGTTATTTCAAATAAAAATTCACTGTGTATTACTTTACTGAGGGATTTCAATAAACCTATCTAATATAAATTTAAAATGAAGGGTGAATTTTCGAGTAAAAATATTAAATAGTAATAAAATTCATCCAATGGCATAAATCTAAATTACCAAAATCTCTTTTTAGGGATTACAAAATTCTGAAAGCGTGCATTTCCGTGAAAATATAAATATTGTTATAATAATAATAATAATAATAATAATAATAATAATAATAATAATAATAATAATAATAATAATACAAACGCAGTGAATCCGGGTTCGATTGCCGGTAGGTAAACAGAGATGTTTATCTCTTTCAAGAAAACTAGATGTGTGTCCCGTGGCTGTCACGTGTTGTCTTAAACATTGACCTTCGCTATGCTGAGAACGTGACCAAGGAATTCCGCTAGTTCTGGATGTGTAGTATTGGTGTGGTTGATGAAGACGAAAATATCACTTGAAAGTAGACTATAATGATATAATAATGTGGTATCTATCTTAAAGGAATACCATTTATTGAATAGCGGCTCAAATTACATTTCAACAAGATGCATTAAGTAAATTCTCATTTTAATGAGAACCATATTGTTACATTTTCCGACGATGCAACACAATATTTGTTGTGTACTGAATGTTGACATTCTGAGGATGCGACGTTCACAAGTTTTGTTTCAAACTTACTGAAATAAACTGAGGCTCATAAGTTCATATGAAATGAAATTGTGAACGAAAATCACAATTATAAAGGCCACCACATACCTCCCATTAACATAGGTTACCCAAGTCACGGTTGTCAGCTCTGGTCCGTAGTGACATTTGTGGCGAACGTGGATGCAATTGTGGTTTATCTCGGGGTTCTTCCATTTCCCCACATTAGGCCAGTGGTTCCCAACCGTTGTGTCGCGAAGCCCCATGAAGTGTATCGCGAAATTTTGAAATTGAAAAATAAATTTTATGCCATCCAGAAAGTCTCTTTGCAACGCATTTTTTTTTTTTTATTTACAACGAAGTCTTTGATATGATAATTTTATTTTGAGGCAGACTTTACCAATACAACAATGCTCAGTTAATTTTTTCTGCCTGGCGATAATTCGAATGAAGGTGAACACCTGAAACAATGCTTAGTAATTCGTTTACTCTTCCCACTTAGTAATAAACAGAGTTTAGAATCGTCAGAATATATTAGTCAGTTTCAGTATATATATGTGAGCGCAACTAGACTGTTTTGTCAAAAGTGCTTTATTTATACAGGGACATCATTTTATTTTTACTAACATTTTTAATATTAACCTGTCTATACCTTTAGAGAACCGGAAACACCGCTTGCTCCCCCCTCCAAGACTGGAGTTCGATGATACTGGCGTAAAACACAAATCACTCTACTACGTATAGGATGGAAGAAAAGTAGTTCATCCATTTACGTAAACTAGGAAATATCGCGATTTTGAGTTTGATAATTTTCATTAGGTTTTTCTTTAATCAAAGTACAGTACTGTATTAAGAATAAGTGTTTTTACTCACGAAGTGAGTTATCCATGCGAACGTATTCATTATGCACTGTATACTGTCTACAGCACATTAGCGTGCGATATAGAGAAAGAAGTTAAATTGAAAAATAATCATAATATGGATATTTAAACACAATTTTGAAAATGGTGGCCGTTCATTTCGATACAGGCTTCAGTTCTTTTGTGCATATTATCGCACTATAGACTATTGCATCTAATTCCAATTGCCAGTTTCGTCCTTCGTACTAGTAACTCATGTTGAAATAATTCTGTACCTACTCTACGTACTGTGAATTCAATCTTGACTTCTGCCCGACCCGAAAATATAAAATTACTCAGACATGCTATCTACTGTCCGTCCAAGTGGTTATGCCGCAGGATTGTAGAAAGGGAGGAAATCACGTGACAGTTAATTACTTAACGAGGCCCTTTTATTTAAGTTAAATTAAACAGCTGTATAATATTACGTAAATGTCCAAATCCTAAGAGAAATTAATGTTTTCAGAAAAGAGCTAAGACAGCCCAGCTTTTACAGAGGGGCGAGCAGAAGCAGGTGGGGGAAATCGGGATGCGACGTAGGCAAACGGACAGTACCTGTGCGAAAATATGATTAAATATTGAAAGCTCTTTCGTCACTGGAAAACGCGAACATATTTCTGGAACGTACTATACTCAGTAACTCAGTACTGCTTACTATCTGCGGTCTTGGTTGTGTGGAGTTGGAACTTCCTTAGTAGAAGGGGTGGGAGTGAAGTACATTCAAAAACTCAGGTACAATAAAAATTGAAGTAAAATTAAAATGATGTCCCTGTAGTTTATCATGGACAAATTTTTAATTCGAAAAAGACAATCTGAATCAAGTTCTGGGTTAGGTGACAACAGTTCTGATTCAAATAATGTGAGTGAAAATTCCCTTCAGGGTTCACAAAAACACACCGCGTTTCGTAAATATAGTAATTAATACTTGCAATATGGTTTTACGTGGCGTGGAGATGAATATAAACAAAATCCCGAGTGTCTTATATGCGGAAATGTTTAGTCAAATCAGTCGATGGTGACGAATAAACTAAAAAGACATTTAGAACTGCCATTTTCAACGTCATATTTGTGTGAATCAGCATTTTATACCATAAAAAATAGTGAAATCTAAACAAAGGAACAGACTGCTGCATCTTCAAGATGATTTACGTGTTGGCCTGTCAATCATAAGGCCACGTATAGATAAATTCTGTGCAATCCACAAAGCGCAGACTTCACATTATTGCAAACTAGCCGTACCCGTGCGCTCCGCTGCACCCGTTAGAAATAAATATAAAGTAATTACATAATTAAAATAGGACATTTGATTCAGGGAACATTCGTGTTTGATAGAAGGATAAATCGTTTAATATGTTACTTAATTTAAATTGCATCCAAATAATTAAAATGCGATCATTTTGGTCCAGAGACACCCATTTGGTGCAATGACAATTCCTTTAACATGTTTCTTAATTTTTATTACATGCAACCATAGTTTAATGAAGATTGACATCATTTAGATTTAATGTGTATATTTTATTTTACTTGTTATAGGTTTCCATTGAATTATGGTAATAACTTAATTTTAACCCCTGTTTTCTACGTATTCAGTAAATAGCGCTTGGCCCACTATGGTTGTGAACCCTTCAAATAACTTAAATTATATTATATTATATTATATTATATTATATTATATTATATTATATTATATTATATTATATTATATTATATTATATTATATTATATTATATTATATTATATTATATTATATTATATTATATTATATTATATTATATTATATTATATTATATTATATTATATTATATTATATTATATCAGAAGTTACTGTAAGCATTATGTCCATACAGAGAAATTACACTTTCCAATGGTGAAATAATAATTAATTATACAAATCGGTTAATTTAGCTTCCAATATTACTTCATACAAACACAGAAACATTCTCTGTAGGCTATCTTTCATAGCTTTTGATTGTTGCTGTCCAGGGCCCCTTATAAATGAAGTCATTTGTTTTTTAATTCATTACACGGCCTTAGTTATTTTAATTTTAAAACTCATTTATCTCATTAAGTATCAGTCCTATCAAAATTTTTGAAGGAGTAAAACTTATCGCAAATTATTTTTAAAGAAACTTTTGTTATGTAACATTTTTCACAAAAATCAATAATAAGCGAGATATTTCGATTTATTTAATTCAGGCCCCCTTATAACCCTCCCTTTTAAATAATGTATTTTGAATGCCATATAGCCTAAAATCTAAGTTACAACGAACTTAATTTATATTCCAATTTTCATCGAAATCCGTTTAGCCATTATCGCGTGAAAAGGTAACAAACATACAGACAGACAGACAGACATACAAACAAAAATGTCAAAAAAGCGATTTTCGGTTTCAGGGTAGTTAATTGTATATGTTAGGACCAATTATTTTTGGAAAATAGAAAATTACCAGAAAAATTTCGGCTACAGATTTATTATTAGTATAGATTAATATTATATTATATTATATTATATTATATTATATTATATTATATTATATTATATTATATTATATTATATAAAAAGTGTGTTGATAACGGATGTACCCCGATAAGTAAGTTTTCAATTTGTTAAGGGGGCTCTTGAATCTCAGGAGGAACAAATTTTATTTTACAGCAGGGCAACATAATCTGCTTGGCTCATTACCCAAATTTTTTGCATTGCATTTAATGCATATGTATTTTATGTATTTTAACTCGATTCAATTGAGCATAGTTAAAATTTGGATTATAAAATAATGAAATGCTAAGCTAACATATTATTACTGCATACTAAATCAATACACTCTCGTTGTTCGTTAATTCTCTGCGATAATCATTATTTTAAGAAATACAGGAAACGAATACACAGAATAGCCTATCAAGTTTTCTGTGCATAAGAAGATATTTTAATCTTACCTGTCCTCAATTCACTCAGAAGTTACTGTAATAACATTATAGCATTATGTCCATACAGAGAAACTACACTTTCCAATAGTGAAATAATAATTAATTATACAAATCGGTTAATTTAGCTTCCGATATTGCTTCATACAAACACAGAAACATTTTCTGTAGGCTATGATTCATAGCTTTCGATTGTTGTTGACCAAGGTCCCTTATAGACGAAGTCATTTGTTTATTTCATTACACGGCCTTAGATGGCAGTTATTTTAATTTTAAAACTCATTTATCTCATTAAATATCAGTCCTATCAAACTTTTTCAAAGAATAAAACTTATCGGAAATTATTTTTAAAGAAATTTTTGTTATGTAACATTTTTCATAAAAATCAATAATAAGCGAGATATTTCGATTTATTTAATCCAGGCCCCCTTATAATCCCCCTTTTAAATAATGTATTTTAAATGTCATATAGCCTATAATCTAAGTTACAACGAACTTAATTTATATTCCAATTTTCATCGAAATCCGTTCAGCCATTATCGCGTGAAAAGGTAACAAATATACAGACAGACATATATACAAACAAAAATTTCAAAAAAGCGATTTTCGGTTTCAGGATGGTTAATTATATATGTTAGGACCAATTATTTTTGGAAAATCGAAAATTACCAGAAAAATTTCGGCTACAGATTTATTATTAGTATAGATAGGTGAGTTTTCAAAAACGATAGTAAAAAAATCTTTTATCGGACATCCAGCATAGATAGGTTGGGATTTTTGACATATACCTTCGGTTTTTTCTAATGTCACTCAAGCTGCTGCCTGTTTTTTTTTTAGAATTTTCGATTGCGTATTAACATCGACCTACCTGCAACACTGAATGTCCGACACTACAAAGAAGTTATCAGTGTTTTTTTTTTTTACTGGCGGAACGCGCTGGAACGACGTTCTGGCACCTTTTGTTGCATTCTTCATCATGGAACTGAAATATATGTGAATAACTATGTTTTTAATATAATTTTTCTTTGAATTCCGCTTAGACGTTGAAAGTCTTAGTTGGACGAAAAGGAGGTTAAAACGACAGAATTTCCCGTCCGCTATAAAATATTCTACACAGAGATCCACAACCTTTTCTTCAGAAGAAAAACACTATTTTTATTATTAATAGAAACAAATAAGTGTGTCGCGATATCGTGGGCGTTCAGTAAAGTGTGTTGTCAGTCAAAAAAGGTTGGGAACCACTGCGTTAGGCATGTCCATTCCAATGTCATTTTGTAACATTCCCCGATCGCCGCGCCGGCTGGCGATGAGATGTGGGGGCAAGTCTAGGGACGAGTGGGGTTTTCTGCTTGAAACGTTAATTCTCAGCGAACCTTAGTGTAGTCGGCTGGTGTGGATTGACAATACGTCGAACTGGGATCAACGTAATATGTAATTATTTTAGATGGACGTAGCGCTAGAGTAGGTCTACATCCTCCTTCTGGAGAATAATATTTTATTCAAACTGGAGCTGTTAATGCTTCCATCATGTTACCTGACTAGCTAATGGAGGAAATTTTTAATATATCATTTTAAATAGAAATAATTCTCCGATATATGTAATACGTCTTTTTACTATTTTCGATTGTGAGCAATAATAATAATAATAATAATAATAATAATAATAATAATAATAATAATAATAATAATAATAATAATAATATACTTATCGAAAGTGCTTAGGCCCCTACGGGGTGGAGTTCCACTAGCAGTAGAGTAAAAGGATCCTTCCTTTTCTTCCGAAACCGACCTAAAAATTTCTGACCAATGGTGACAATGTCACTGAATCGAGGCATTCCTTTCTAGATTGAAAATTTTCACCTGTTGGTAGTGGCCAAGATGGCCGCTAGCCACCTGTTATTGTTCTCTTCGAGGTTCGTGCTGCTACTACGCAATGAGATGCTTCATTGTTCTCGCTCCGCCCCCGCGCGGCACGCCGCGACAATAATTGTTACGACTTGTCCCAGTTTGGGCAACATTCCCGGAAGCGGGGAGAGTAATTTCTGTCTCCCCCGACAGAGCGCGCATTCTAAAACGCATTTTGTTGAGGTGGGGCGTATTCGAATTTTAGGACTACTCCGGACATGTTGGATGCATAAGCACGTAGCACTACCTACTATCCAGACCTACGTACATGAACTCAGAAAACATAGCCACTAACTGAACAGGAAAGTTATCTTACCTCCTATTGCACGCTGTATTATAGAAAAAGTTTTTCACTGTAATAATAATAATAATAATAATAATAATAATAATAATAATAATAATAATAATAACAACAATTATAATAATAATAATAACCATCATCATCATCATCATGAATCTCATGCTATAAGCCAAGATTGGTTTCTTCCGCCTTAAGGTCTTGTCCTCCCACTTTTTCTTGGTCTACCTACAATGCTTCTTCCTCTTGTTCTGCAGGTACTTTATCATAACTTTCGGAGTTCTAATATATAGGCTAGTACTGCTCATCGGAGTGACTACTACCGCGGAGAAATCGGAGATTACGAATAAAGCCCTCCACCGGTGATCTCCGATACTATCGTAGGAGGAACAGGGAACAAAGGAGGGATGCGGTGGTTCGGAGCGAAGCGAAGTTGGAGGACGTAGAGCTCAAGGACGACCGGCGCGTACGGACTGAGGGTAGTTGTGAGTGGAATAAAATGGCACCAAATCGTATATCCGTCGCATGGAAATTCTTTAATTTAGTTGAAGATAATAATAAAGTCGCACGCTGTGAACTTTGTGGGCGAATTTACTCTAAGGGTGGAGGTACTTCGAATTTGTTAGACCATGTGAAGCGATCGCACAATCGCGAACTTGAAGAAAGTAAGTAAGTAAATTTAACTGTTCAAAACACTTTTGAACTCTTTTAAAAAGCGCGTTTACTTTGATTTATATATATAAAATTTCTAATAAATAATTTCATGGTTTTGTGTGCAGACAGAGTAACATTGCGAATGAAAAACTGAAAAGTAGAAGAATTTCAGCAAAAAAGGACCCTCTAAGATTGATCCATCATATTGTTACGAGATGAAACTCCAAACTTCAGTGATGAGCCGCTTACTTGAAATGAAATATGAGTTGGTGATTGTGTTGCCAGAAATGCCAAACGCTCCTAGGACACCAACAGGTCCGTATTTGGAAATCTCTATGGCGTGGACCATGTTAGATAGATTCTCTGAGTAGGTCTAAATTTTAAAATGTAAGTATGTAAGTGTTTAGGCTAACATTAAGAGTCGCGGTTGTGGTACTCGTACTTGCTGTCAAAAATAAATTATTACCATTCAGATACATAATTAGTGATATCATCGTTTTCGTAGTTTTAAAATTACGGAAAACATTTGATACGATTTTTTAAACTGCTTTAGTGTTATTGTTCCAAAGGTCCACAGTCTAGAAAAAAAAAGTCTTGAAATTTCTATAAAACGTAACTTTCTAGGAAATAAAAATCATACATAACTTATATGGAATATTTAAAAGGCAACTTGAGTTACTGGATTAAAATATTGAGTTTTATTCTTAAACTAAAGAAATGTGTGGTAATAACATAATTACAATTATCCTTAAGTTGATATCCGCTTATATTTTTTATTACAGAGGAAGAGTGACGCGTTTTAGACGAGGCAGTTCAAATACTGACACCCTTTAACACAATGATCACAATCCTGTCTGGTGAAGAATCTTAATAAATTATTTTGGACAGTAAACTTTAAACCATTGATATCACACGTTTCTTTTGTTTCATTCTGAAGCTCCGTTAATATATTTTACGTTAATCTAAACCGATTAGAATAAAAATTGACAAAAACTATTTGTGAATAAACGAATGTTTCCAGGAAAATTATAAATGTTTACATTAGCTACTGAAAAGCTTTACTTCTGCGTTAGTTTTCAGTTAATTTTAATGTTATTAATTTGATCGATGACATAAAACTAATATGCCTTTCCACATACACTATGAATTTCAAAACTAGAAAAAAAATCTGTCAGCTAACATAGTACATAGGTACTTCAAGCAAAACAAGAAAAAAAGAAGAGCCGAAGAAAGAGAGAGAGAGAGGTAAATAAAAAAGAGAAAATAAACAACAAACAATTACACACTTATTCTAAAAGATACGCGGACGTCAACGGACTCCAATCACTACCTGATCCGATTAAAGGAATGCTCAGCGGAAAGTGTATGTCTGCGCCGCAGCACATATACAACCTGCGCGGCATCAATCGGAGGTAACCGGAGGTCTCCGATTGAAAGCGTGCAAACAACCGCTCCGGAGAAAAACCTAATCATAAGCAGCACTAATACAGGCCTACCATTCTTTTCAGCTCCATCAGTTTGACTGCAAACATTTCTTATCTAACTTCTGTACTTCGTTTTTTATGATCCAACATACAACATTCTACTGATCTTAAAAATCTCATTTCTGATGCTGCAATTCTTTTAATTTGATTTTTATAAGTATTTAACTTCCACCATCATTTCATATAATTTCAATTTTGCTTCTCTGTTTGCATTTGTAAAACTTCGCCCAAACGTACCGCACAAATCGTGAACTTTTTGTAAATTTTTAGTCACATCATTACTTTTAATATAAGACAAAATATTATAGGCATTGAAGTGTATTAATCTGCTCTGGTAATAATTTTTGCTCTTAGGTGGTTTATACCTTCAAAAGCCTTAACTTTCGTCTTTATGGCGATCCTAAGATTATATTGTTACAATTTTATTTAAAATAAATATGCTCCTTTGTAAATTAATTATCTTTCAAAGATGCTAATAAAATCTGGTTGTCTTTATAAAGTATGGAATTGAACAAATTTTTATCAATTTTATATTTTATTTGAAAATTATTTTGTCATATTGGAATGATATAATCATTGTATATAATTATATTAAAAATGTGAGGGAAAGTGGGCACCCTTGCTTTACACCCTGGTTAATTTCTACTTTCTATTCTTTTTCATTTATTTGTAAATCTACATCATACATACTTTGAACTACTCCCACTAAATATTGGGGATAGGCTTCACTTATCGTGAGTTTAAATAGATATTCTCTATTAACCACACCAAAAAAAAAAAACAATTAAAAGAACATATAAGTTGGTATAATATATAATTTTCTCTGTGTATTTCAAGTCTTTCTTTTGTTCATACAGTATATTGATTTATAATACTTTGATCCATTTTTGTTGATTATAAGACTGAATTGGTGGTAAAGCGATTACTTATACACAATCTGTTTTAATTATAACGGTTATTCACATTTTGTTTGGTTATTTTACGACGCTTTATCAACTGCTATGTTAATCTAGTGTCTGAATGAGATGAAAGTGATAATTAAATACCGGGCTTTAAAGGGAAAATTTTTCATCAAAAAAGGGAAAGTTATAGCCAAAAAAGGACTTGAAAAAGGACTATATTAGCCTACTCCTCAAAACACACTTCAGCACATTCATGGAAATACATGACACACGTAATCTTACATTTATCTCTTCACAACATAAGGAAAGTATTGTATTTGATACAGTAAAAAAAGGACTTCAAAAAGGACTATATTACTCCCTCAAAAGGGTGCTATTTTAATTGAAAACACACTTCAGCGCATTCATGGATACACATAGCACACACAAGCTTATGTTTATCGCTTTACAACATAAGGAAAGTGTTGTATTTGATCACATTCAACATTTCAATATATTTCAATATGATTCTGCCTCTTTGAATGCAGAATGTCTTTATAAACAGAAAATGATCGCTCAACTTCAACTGAAACCAGAGGTGAAAATGTTCTTTTTATCCTGAACTATAAATCAGCACACTTTATTAGTTTTTCAATGTCTGGAATCAGAAGAAGAACGATATTTATTTTCGCTTGCTCAAGAAATTATAGGCTTATCGGAAAAATATAGGAAAATTATCTAAATGTTTGCGATATTCTGTCAAAAAAAAAAAAAAGGATCAAAATAAGAGAGGTTTTCAAAAAAGGGGGAAAAAAGAGAATATGGACTGAAAAAAAGGGAAATCATAATTTGGTCGGTGGAAGATAGTTTTGAACATCGTAATTATTTCATGTTTCGTATTGAAATAAAAAAAGGGATTCCCTTTAAAATCCGGTCTCTAGTGACAATGCTAGGGAAATTAGTCCAGAGTCCAGTGCCGAAAGTTACCCAGCATTTGCTCTTAATGGGTTGAGGGAAAATGCCAGAAAAAACATCAACCAGGTAACTTGTCCTAACCTGGATTTGAAACCGGGTCCACTTGTTTCATGGTCAGGCATGCTAACCGTTACTCCACAGCAGTGGACTCGGTTAGTCATTGAGGACTGCACCATAGTCTAGTAGGCTATACACAGTCACGACGCTTGAGTTTATGAGGGTACTAAGGAACACTAGACTGTGCCGGTACTGTTTCACATTGTCTGTAATGAGGCGATAGTAGCGATCCTAGTGGTTAGCAACTATCTATGGATGCATATTTATTACGTATTGAGCTTCGTGACAGTATATACTAGACTGTGACTGCACGATGAAATGGTAACAATGAGGATCAGTAGAATGGGAATGACAGAATAAGCCCAAGTACTACTATTGAGAGGAAAATCAATCTTGCAGCCACACTATAAAATTAGTCAATAAGCTAAATTAAATAACTGAGCAATGTAAATTTTCATAATTTGACATAGATCCCGGAAAGCTTGTGGTATACAGTCAATCAAAAAATGATTGAACACTTTTCTGAGTTCTGAAATATTTCGATATATATTTGATGATTGAAACTCGCTTAACAAAATAACGAATTCCAATTCATTTCATTGTTTCAGCAACAGTATTTTCCAGAAAAAAAAACTGATTTAGGTTGAACGCCTTCGACAGAACTGAATTGCGTGGCATATAGTGTATATATTTGGTTAATATGTTGCAGACCAGAGTTCCAGTCTCGATGCTGGTGCAATGTTCGTATGTATACAGATCTTAGGCAATTTCGTGTTATGGCTGTTTCTTTTGTGAAATGAACATGATTCTTACACTTTTCATTGCCAGAACTGCAGCAGATCCGCGAGGCACTTGGAAGACACCACAGATGACAAGCGATCCGCGGCGCACAGTTTGAGAAACATTGTTTTAATTGTCTCGTTCTATTCTCTGCAGAACATTACGCTGCTTTCATTTTTGGTGGTGAGGAATGTGGGCAGATGGCAGACCTGGTGCCGTATCCATACCGATATGTATTCATTTCATGTTCTGTGTTCAGAGAGTGCATTATAATAATGTACAGTATGTTATTCGATAGCCTTCGTATGTGTCACTTGGACTCCCCGTTAAGTTTCACTTGCAGTTGGTACATCGCGGAATTTTTCTAGCACAACAAATGAAATAGGAAGTGACACAGTAATTTGTATCGTAACTTCGGACTTTCTCCTCTGCACAATATGACTCAGGTGTCTTCAAATTCTAGTGCCTCGAAAACTGACAAATTCAAGAAGAAAATAAATCGCAATATTTTACAGTATCTCCACTGTAAGATTTAAAGTGATGTTTATACAGGGAAATCATTTTATTTTTACTTCAATTTTTATTGTACCTGAGTTTTTTAATGTACTTCACTCCCACCCCTTCTACTAATGAAGTTCAACCGTCCTCTACACAGATCCAAGACCGCATATACAGTCATAGTAGCCTTACGGTCATAGTAAACAGTACGTTCCAAAAATATGTTCGCGTTTTCCAGTGACGAAAGAGCTTTCAATATTGAATCATTTTCGCACAGGTACTGTCGTCCATTTACCTACGTCGCATTCCGGTTTTCCCCACCTGCTTTTATTCGCCTCTCTGTAAAGGCTAGTGGCTGGGCTGTCTTAGCTCTTTTCTGAGAACATTAATTTCTGTTAGGAATTGGCCATCTACGTAATATTATACTCATACAACTGTTTAAAATAACTTAAATAAAAGGGCCTCGTTAAGTAATTAATTGTCACGTGATTTCCCCCCTTTCTACGATCCTGCAACATAATAACTTGGACGGACAGTAGATAGCATGTCTGAGTAATTTTATCTTTTCGGATCGAGCAGAAGTGAAGACTGAATTTACAGTACGTAAGGTACTCTTTTACAGAGTAGGTACAGAATTATTTCAACATGAGTTACTAGCACGAAGGACGAAACTGGTAATTGGAATTACACACATTAGAACTGAAGCCTGTATCGAAATGAACGGCCACCATTTTGAAAAATGTACTTAATTATCCATATTATGATTATTTTTCAATTTGACTTCATTCTCTATAGTGTACGCTAATGTGCTGTAGACAGTATAATATAACTGCATAATGAATACGTCCGCATGGAAAGCCCAGTTCATGAGTAAAAACACTCATTGTTAATACTGTACTGTATTTTGATTAAACAGAAACATAATGAAAATTATCAAACTCAAAAGCGTGATATTTCCTAGTTTACGTAAATGGTTGAACTACATTTCTTCCCTCCTATACCTAGTAAAGTGATTTGTTTGTATATTACGCCAGTATCATCGAACTCCAGTCGTGGAAGGGGGTAGCAAAGGTGTTTCCGGTTCTCAAGCTTGATCCAAAGGTATAGCCAGGTTAATATTAGAAATGTTAGTAAAAATAAAATGATGTCCCTGTACTTCGACAATAGAAATTCCATTACCCTTAAATTGACAAAGCTTCATTTCTCACACTAGTTTATTAAACCTCGTCGGACCGTAAAGAAAGCAACTATCGCAAAATTTATATTTCTACACCGCCATCTATATGTTAACACGTAAATTTTTGTTTTAATGTACAAATCGAATCATTATTTTGCTCGTTTCATTTCCCTTTATCTTTTAGGTTTGTTAATTCTGGATCCCAGTGGTCAACCTCACTTGAGGACGGATGATTTAAAATAAATCTTAGTAGTTGTACAATATTATAGTATTTTGAAATGTTAATTTTCCTACCAATTTGTTTTCTATTGTTCTATTAAAATTATAGCATATAACCTCTTAACATGTTGTATCCTATAGGATACATAGTCAATTTAAGGGTTAATACAGCTTGGATTTATGTGCAAAATTAACGTTTCATATGACATTCTGTAATACATTTTGCAAAACATTATTATTATCATTAATTTTTTTTGTTGGATATTTCAGTTATATTTTATCATGTAAGTTATACAGATAGAATGATTCAGAATTACAATGAAATATTTTCTTATAATAGCCTATAGATTAGACACAAGTATCTTTAGACAAGAAGTGAGTGATATGCGAAGCTTCAATTTCTAAAAAAATCGAGCAATAAATTTCAAATACCTCCTGGATGGTATGTAACACCTCCTACACTTTGACCTTCATTTGCCAGCTGATTGACTTCCTGCTGTTATAAAGTGTTGACACGTATTAACAATAGTCTTTCGTTGTTTACTGTAGTGATAGGTATCCAGGGTGATAGGATTTGTAAGCAGATTTTAATATTACTGTACTTTAGCACTTTACTACTGGCGGAGAAGGTCACTACGACCCAGCACTGCGGCGTAGTAGATCTATTGCGCTTACCCTTCAGTTAGGCGCATTCCCAACTCAACCCACATTAGTCGACTACATTAAAATTCGGTGACTATCCAGGTTTCGTCTCTAGATCAACTACGGTTGCCGGGTTTTAAAACTGAAAATGCGGAAGAATTGGAAATATATAACTGTAGCCTACTTACTTACTTACAAATGGCTTTTAAGGAACCCGGAGGTTCATTGCCGTCCTCTCATAAGCCCGCCATCGGTCCCTATCCTGAGCAAGATTAATCAATTAAAAATCCCAGGCTGGCGGGAACTCGAACTCGAACAACCTGCGCTACACGTCGAATGTCCAGAACATTCAGCCACCGCAGAGACCAGATTTTAATATAATTATATGAGTATATTTTTAATAGGTTTCTTTTCACGATCTTTATCAACTGCGACCGCTATATAGCGTCTCAGTGAAATTAATGTGACTATTACACTCTTACTACGTCATACTGCTTTTGACCAATAAAACGGTACGAAAGGACGTATTTCAACCAATCATGGCTGCTTATCGCACAATTTTATCGCGTCCCTAGCATTTGTTTAATTTTATCGCGTCCCTAGCATTTGTTTCTTTGTTTGCCAACATTTGAAACTGCGCTGGTCTGGACGTCAATATATATATATATATATATATATATATATATATATATATATATATATATATATATATATATATAATTACAAACCACTCCAGTCGATGCACAGCAGTTTCAAATATGACTCGCATTGGCATTCAAGAACAAGAATTAATAAAAATCACTGATCATACCTATGCATCTTCTGAAATCCGATTTACAAATAAATGAAGAGCACCATTCGGAAATCCTGAATAAGTTGAATACACCATGTAGGCCTAAATCAACGAGTTCACTTCTATTACGCACACGTCCAATATAACATCAATTGAACCACCAACCACATTCAAATTTGAAAATTGTACATTCAATAATTATTCCTTTTAAAATTATTCATTCGGAAATCCTGAATAAGTTGAATACACCATGTAGGCCTAAATCAACGAGTTCACTTCTATTACGCACACGTCCAATATAACATCAATTGAACCACCAACCACATTCAAATTTGAAAATTGTACATTCAATAATTATTCCTTTTAAAATTATTCATGTTTATTTTTTATGTCATCGTCGTTAATTAAAACTTTTCTAACACTTGTGTACGGTATATTAGTTAGGTTATGTTATAGCTTCTGCTATATGATATTATGGACAGTCACGTATCAGAGATTGTTTAATATTAATATTTATTGAAAATCATCTGTCAAGTGACGTTGATTACTGGGATTCGGATAATTGAAGTGGAATGTTGCATTTTAATAAAAATGAAACTGAATCAACAAAGCCTTCTTGACTAGTAACATTGCCATCGTGTATAATAGATAGAGAACTTCTCGACGAGAAGATTGCTCACTACTGCCATCTAGCATGCATCAAGCGTAATATTTGTAATGTTGAGATGGTACAATAATACATTTTGAAGACAGTTTTATTTTCGTAAGTCAATTAATATTTTATTGTATTGGAGTACTTCGTTACTTCTAATCTTTATATACTTTCTTCTAATCGTGTAATAGTCAATTAAATCCCACTCGAGTTTTGATTTTCTCTAGATAAATCAAAACGTCTAGTGAGATTACTTTGATAATACCAGTGAAATGAATCCAGGATCCAGCGCCATAAGTTATCCAGCATTTGATATGAACCCGGGCCCACTCGTTTCACGGTCAGGCTTGCCAACTGTTATTCCGCAGCGGTGCACAATTTCAATATTACAGTACATCAGGGGCGTACGCAAGGGGGGGAGGTTACCGGGTTTTTTGAACCCCCCCTCTTAAATTAAAATAAATTACATATATTTCAATATATTTGTTTCCATGGATTTTCCTGTTATGTAAAGCGTCTTACATATCATATACAAATAACTGCCGACTATCTATATACATATATATACATACAGGGTGTTTCCGGGGTGGTGTTACAAACTTTCAGGGATGATGGCGAAGGGCATATGTATCAATTTGAAATAAGGAACCCTGGTCCAGAAATGACAGAGTGGAAAGTTTCAAGCAAAAATACTTGTGTGAAAATGAAATAATTTTATTCCTCTGTACACCTTATTTATCTGTACATCTTACACATACTATATTCATCTGACGTTGTTTACGTTGTCTACTTACAGTATTCCATTCAGTGCGCTGTCTGAGGGATGGGGACAGGAAACTACACTAAAGCAATGCAGATAGTGTAATGTGTAACCGACATGGTCGGTCCTGATATGAGCCGTTCAGAGCAAAAGTGGTGTAAGTCAAAAATGGGTAATGAAGCTTAAAGTAAACATTCTGTAAAATACAGAACAAAGTAGCAATTTATATTCAATTTATTTAAACTATTAGTAGTCAGTGAATAGCACGAAGGACATATTAATTGCTACTTTGCGCTGTATTTTACAGAATTTTTACTTTAAACCTCATTACCCAATTCTGACTTGCACCACTTCTCCTCTGAACGCCTCATATGCACGTCTGTAGACAGCAGTGTATGTGTACAAGTTGCAGTGTCCAGTCTATCAGTCCTAGTGAAATGGAGTACACGTGAGCGGAATAAACAGACCTGATTTTCGAATACGGATGAGCCAATGGTAACAGTAGACAAGCTCACAGATTGTATCGGGCCAAGTACCCACGTAGGAGACATCTGGCCCATACCATTTTTCCACGACTGTTGCAAAGGTTAAGGGAAGGAGGGCACGTGGTGCCAAATTACAATTCCATTGCTTATAACTTTCGGCTTAGTCATTTCCGAACCAGGGTTCCTTAACTCAAATTGATACATGTGCCCTTCGCCATCATCCCTGAAAGTTTGTAACATCACCTCGGAAACACCCTGTATATATATGGTGTTCGGGTAAAGAGGGATAAGTCATTTTTTGTGCAGATGGAATTTTGTTCCCCAGATGAACACACAAGTTAAATTATACAAGTGAGTGTGCAAAAATCAAAAGAATACTACAAGTTGATGTGTTTTATTTGTGTATAAAATTATTTGCATTAAGGGTCCGAAGTTTAATTTCCATTTATTTCCAAACTCATTTTTATGACTTATCTCCCTTTACCCAAACAACATAGATATATAACTATTGTATAAGTGTAATAATGACACAAGCATTTTTTATTATACAAAATTTAACACAAGTTAAAATTTATTAAAAATTGAATGGCTGTGAAAAAAATTACGTTTCGACGAAAATTTTATAAAGATATTTATGAATAGCCCTAGGTTCTAATAGAACGCATAATATAAATACAGATAATTCTGTAAATGAGCAATCAAAAGCCGATAGCACTACCAGTACTTCTGCAGAGATCCAACAGCAATGTGATCACGTGATGATACCGATGACTCTTGTGATTAGACGACCTAGAATTAGACTTGCCAGAAAAATGTTTGAAAAAAGTTCAGTGGACGAAAACATTAACAATGCAGGCTCTAAGTTACTGTATGTATTAAGTTACTTCAGTTATTGTCACACATACATAACTGATTAGTTAATTTTTTTAATCTTAATGGAGTTTGGAATATACAATCTAATAAAATCTTCATTTTCTCTTTTCCTCCATTTGACGACTTACACTACTGGCTTCTGAGCCGTCCATATCTTAATGGAGTCTGTCATCTGATAGCGTCTTCTGCCCCGATCTTTTCTTCCGTTCACCATTCCTCCTAATACATCCTTCAGTAGGGAGTTTCTCTTTGCCAAGTGGCCAAGAGAATTCCTTTTTCTCTTCCTGATCAATTTCAGCATTATTCTTTCTCCATCCACTATTTGTAGCACGGCTTAATTTCTTATTCTGTCTGTCCATTTCACATACTCCATTCTTCTCCATATCCACATTTCAAATGTTTCTAGTCGTTTTTCTTCACTTCGTCGTAATGTCCATATTTCTGCCCCATACAGTACTACACTCCACACAAAGTATTCAACTGACTTTCATTACATGCTTCAATAGAATTTAAGAAAGAATATTAATTGAAATGATGTCTACCGCATTACAATTTTACTAATCAATTTTATTTGTATACATGTCCCGCGCCTTAACCGCGTGGTCTAAAGCGCCATGTCTTAATTAGCGATACGGAAAGAGCCAGGGTTCGAATTCTCATGGAAGACATTTTCTCATGAAATTTCGGCCAGTATACGGAACCAGTGACGGTGATGAACTTGGACAGCTACTGTGAGTAGCGAAATACGGTTTCGAAAGCCAGCTATAACAACTGGGGGATCATCGTGCTGACCACATGCTACTCCAGTAGTAGTTGGATGATCGTTCACCTCTGCTGAGGTATGTGGACGTGAGGCCAGCAGTCGACCGGTCGGTCTTGACCGTCTAGAGCAGCGTTTTTCAACCTTTTTCAACATGTGGCACACTAAAGGTGTAATTAAAATAACCCCGAGGCACACTCATATAATCTAAAGTTCTAAGCGAGTAGTTTCCAACCAGGCAGGGGGGAATTTGACGGTTTTAGAAGAAATGTATTTACTAAATGTTGACTTCTGTCCCGTTCGCTGAATGTTGACTCTTGTGGACTCATTTTTTATTACTCTTTTCACTTTTATTTTTCCAATTTACTACGACCTTTACTATTTTCACTTACTTACGGCACGCCGGTTGAAAATGGCTGCTCTAGAGTGTTGCGCCATATATTTTTTTATTTGCATATGTGTAGCGTATATTTAGTAAATTTTTATGTCTTCTTGTGAGGGCCTACATATTTCAGTACTTGGTTTTAAGAGGTGTTAAAAATAATATACAATTTAACAATTTTTTTCAGCTAATATCAATATTGTCATCATAAAAGAATTAGGTTTATGATCATTAACTAATCACAAAATGCTCCTATCTTACCAAAACTGCTCCGCCTCGCTGTTCATAGATCTCAACGGCCTCTTAGTTGATAAGAAAAGGATAGACATGGACGACGATCTCTGTTCGTCCTGTGGACATGGTTGTTTCAATTTTGTTGATATGCATGATATTATTCATTACCTTCGAAACGTGCAATCTTTCACGAATGTTGTCATTTTGTAGTCGGCCTAATCTAGTGCATCCCAATAATGCCTGCAAAAATGGCATTTCCGCCGCTTCTAATTGTTTTAGGCCTATACTTTCGACTGAATAGCTGTAACATTAGGAAATTAATTTCATGAGCTGTAATGGGAAATGGCAACACTTAAATTGAACAATACGCCAATTAAAAAACTAAAAATTCACACACGGCCAAAACTACGTTGGGTATACAGAGAGGAATATGCATTTGCAAGTTCATCAACTTCTCATTATTTTGAATGAGTCCAGGGTCCAGCGCTGAAACCCCAAGAAAAATCCCAATTAAAAAACCTCAACCATATAGTGTAACTTTTCCCAACCAGGATTTGAATCCGGAACCGATCGTTTCACGGTCAGACATGCTAACCGTTACTCCACAGCTGTGGCCTCAGATAAGTTCTGGGAAGGTTTATACAGGGACATCATTTTATTTTTACTTCAACTTTTATTGTACCTGAGTTTTTTAATGTACTTCACTCCCACTCCTTCTACTAACGAAGTTCCAGCTGTCCTCCACACAGAACCAAGGCCGCAGTACTGAGTTAGTGATTATAGTACGTTTCAGAAATATGTTCGCGTTTTCCAGTGACGAAAACGTCCAATATTGAATCATATATTCGCACAGGTACTGTCGTCCGTTTGCCTACGTCGCATCCCGATTTTCCCCACCTGCTTCTGCTCGCTCCACTGTAAAGATTAGTGGCTGGGCTTTCTTAGCTCTTTTCTTAAAACATTAATTACTGTTAGGAATTAATTGGACGTCTACGTAATATTATGCAACTGTTTAAAATAACTTAAATAAAAGGGCCTCGTTAAGTAATTAACTATCACATGGTTCCCCCCATTTCTACGATCCTGCGACATAACCACTTGGACGGACAGTAGATAGTATGTCTGAGTAATTTTATCTGTGCGGGTCGGGCAGAAGTGAAGACTGAATTTACAGTACGTAAGGTACTCTTTTATACAGTAGGTACAGAATTATTTCAACATGAGTTACTAAGTATGAAGGACTAAACTGATAATTGGAATTAGATGCAATAGTCTATAGTGCGATAATAGGCACAGAACTGAAGCCTGTATCGAAACGAACGGCCACCATTTTCAAAAATGTGTTTAAATATCCATATTATGATTATTTTTCATTTTAACTTCATTCTCTATATCGTACGCTAATGTGCCTTAGACAGTATAATATACACTGCATAATGAATAGGTTCGCATGGATAACTCAGTTCGTGAGTAAAAACACTTATTGTTATTACTGTACTGTATTTTGATTAAACAAAACCTAATGAAAATTATCAAACTCAAAATCTCGATATTTCCTACTTTACGTAAATGGATGACCTACTTTTCTTCCCTCCTGTACCTAGTAAAGTGATTTGTTTGTATTTTACGCCATCGAACTCCAGTCGAGGAAGGAGGCAGCAAACGGTGTTTCCGGGTCTCAATCATTAATCCAAAGGTATAGCCAGGTTAATATTAAAAATGTTAGTAAAAATAAAATGATGTCCCTGTATAAGCTTTAACTGCTATCCGATTTCAGACGCACTTATCGAACAAATACTGCTATCAAATAGACATCTGACGTTCCAGAAACAGGTCATAAATAAAACTGTTAAATCGAAGCGAAACATGAAAGCTTAATAAAAGAAACAAGACCACACTTAAAGCAATGAAGTTGCTTGTTGAAGAAATATGAAAGGTTATAGAAAAAGAATAAGATATCAGATAGGCCTATCGTATATATCGTATAGTTATTCGACAAGTATTAAAACTATTTGACATGAAGGATAAAATAAAACAATATAGAAATAATTAAAAACCCAACGTACAACGAATGAAAACTGCAAGGTTAGCCAAAAGGATTAAAAAAACTGTAAACCAATTGGTAAAAAAAATAGTGTACCGCGTTCAAAGAAACGCTGCTGTGAAAACTATAGACTGCCACAGGCAATAAATACACTGCATAAACGGTGACAACGATGCTGATTACAATGACGATGACATATACGGCCAGTATTTTGGTAGGAAACTGTACGAAACGAAACTTTTTTGGTATAAAACAGGCATAAAAATTTAGAAATCAATTTGCAAAAGATACTCTCTCAGCGTTCTTTATCAGAAGAAAGAAATGGAAAACGAGGCGAAGGAAGGGAAGGGAAAAGAGAAAGGAAGGAAAGAAATGAGAAACGGAAGGAAGAAGATGGAGATTGTGTCCAAGCCAAGCCGGCACGCACGAGCCGTTTGTATGCGACGCGCGGCTCGCGGACCCCACACGCGCTCTTGAGTCATCGCCGGAAGGCTTGGGTGCTCGGGTCTTCCGAGAACAAAGCGACGGCGTCGAACGACGATAACCACGGGATGTGCAAACTGCATGTGCAGCTTGGAGTATTTTGGTCGTTAGGTTAGGCTTCAAGTTTGCGACAGTACCATTTTGCTAGTAACATGTGATGCTTCAATTATGACTATTTTTATAGATGATGTTTTAATATTTTGGCTATTAATTATGTAAGTTATTTAAAATAATTTTAGTCGTCAAATCTACATCAAGATATAAATACATACACCCATTTCGGTCCCTTTAGAAATAAACCTCTGTCTATTCACCTATGTTTTGACCGTGTGAGAATTCTTCGACCTACTTTTTGAATCGTGATATATAAGGTATAAGGGGTATAAATGCCATTATTTTAACTGATGATTATTCATGTCATAAGGAAGAAAAAAGTCCTCACGATTTTTTTCTAATTGCAGTATTTAACTAATTATTAAAGTTTACAATATCAGGCGTTTGGCAACGTTGCTGGTTGGGGAGGAGGGAGTTTGCAAGTACATGGTACAACTCAAACGGATACAGACATACCGGTACAAAACAGATGCTCTGTTCTAATGCAGGGGCAGGGACATGTTTATATAAAACGAACGGCAAATACAAACTTTCAATCTCATTAACAGAACTTTATGGTAAATTTCCATTTTATTTAACAATATTGGCAATATTGGTCCATTTTTTTATTATACTCTAAAAAATAAACAATAATGGTTTACTGCACAAAATCACACGAACTTTTTTTAATGCAACATTTTAATCTCTTCCGCTTCCATAAAACAATACCATTTTTTAAGAAATTTCTATTTGTGTTTCTGTTTTCGAAACGAGGTAAGAGACTCCTAGTTTCTAATAATCGTTGAGAAACCGCTACAAAATTTCGCCGATTAGGTAACCTTCATTGCGCAAAACATTGACTGTACATCTTTTTGCCTCACTTGAATTACGACTTTCTCCATAGATTAATAACATAAGATATTCCTAAACTATGAATAACATTGTAAGTTGTTTATCGAATACCTGGTACCGAACTGTCATCCGCTCGGCAGTAGACCCATGGACAGGGCGCTTGAACTCAGATGACATGTACGTATGTATGTATACTTGTGCAGAGTACTGCCTGCTGAACACGTTGCCACGTCTCTCACGCCAGAATATTAACAAATTTAAACATGCAATTTTATTTAATTTCACACAAATATGTATTTAAACTAATATTAAATCTTTACTAGATATACCTACTGATGTAATTGTTTTTGTAATTTTTACTAACGATATAAGCAATATAACGCAAATAAAATAAGAGAAGAAACATTTTTTCTGGGAAAACTATCAAATTTTGACCTTATGTTGTATGGACATTTTTTGATCCTGTAGACTGTCCCCGACGAGTGTGAAAAGGACGGCACTCATACCCCTTACACCCTGCATAAGTACAAACATTCAACGTTTCGGAGCTGGTCCAGTTCTGAAGAATAGCTCTTTGTAACGGATCCAATTCATAGATCCCCATTTCCCTGCTTTTCTTGATGATGGAGCCGAAAGTTGAATATTCTGCACCAATTACACGGTGAAAAACTCCAAAGAACTTGCAACTTTCATCTCACTTGCCGTCAGAAAATCTTAATAAAACTAAATGATCCCTTTCGAAAACATTATAATAGAGCGGACACAGCGATACGTTATACAATTTAACTGCATATCATGTTTTGTCTTTTTTTTTTCAGTCACTTTTTTTTTTAACAAATTGTACATTAAGGGCCATATTCATAGACATTCTTAGCGCGGGGTTCCGGTGGATGATTAGCGAATTAACGTTTTTCGTGTTCATAAACCAGTGTTAGCGATATGATATGAATCCTGTACAAGTAATCAGTCGATAGCCGGGGCTAGTTTAATACGCTCGTAGCGCGGGCTAGCGAAATGTCTATGCATAGCACCCTTAATGATTATGGTACTGTAGTGTAATCTCTATTGCATATTTTCTCAATTGCGTATTTTAGTTTCTTCCCTCTCTTATGTGCTACTTACTAGACGAAAACTCTTTATGCCTAAATATTGCATTATTATTATTATTATTATTATTATTATTATTATTATTATTATTATTATTATTATTATTATTATTAGACTACCTTATAAACTATTGGAGGCCTATTTATCCCCGCTGAAAGTACATATTATAATCCAGTTTGTCTTGACGTATAGCCTATTTCTTGATTTTTCACTTCATTTTCTTTGAAATACATTACCATTAATAAAAAAATGGAAATGAAAGATAAGCGTATACTTCACGGAAAAATAGGCACGCAATTAATTCATTAATTAATTCAAAGTTTTCTGCCCAAGGGCAGGTATTTCACTGCAAACCCAACATTCTCCAATCTTTCCTATTTTCTGCCTTCCTCTTAGTCTCCGCATATGATTCATATAAATCTTAATGTCGTCTATCATCTGATATCTTTTTTTTGCCCCGAACTCTTCTCTCGTTCACCAATATGAACAAAATTCATGAAAAAGTTTATCAAAAAAATGTACCTACATGTTCAGATACAGGGACGTGCAAGATGGTCAAAGATACACATCCATGGAAATGTATTGTTTACAACATTATAATACTGTCTGTATTTTTAGTATTATCAACGTAAAATGGAACGTTATTATTGCTTTTAATGATCCGTGACCTT
This sequence comes from Periplaneta americana, assembly GCF_040183065.1. Lineage (NCBI taxonomy): Eukaryota > Metazoa > Arthropoda > Insecta > Blattodea > Blattidae > Periplaneta > Periplaneta americana. The sequence goes on from NC_091118.1 coordinate 109,229,862, forward strand.
ATTAAAGTCCGAATACATGTATTCGGTTGAACAGTTTGTGTTTATATACGATAATTTTGCTAAATGTGAATAATGAAGATGTGAAAGATACTCTCGCAGAAAATTTCCAAATTGCCCCATAACTAGTTGGTCTATGATTTATGATAGCCTAGTGGCAACTATTACAAATTAGTGGCAAAACTTCGAGCAACGGGATCACTGCTTGAACAGGAACAAAATTAAACGTAGACGCGTTCTTACTGAATGAAGACAAATAGGAGAAGTAAGCAATCCGAGAAAGTCTATTCGTAAGTTAGCACAACAAACAGGGGTATCAATAGCGTATGTACATTTGGCAACGACGCACAGTGGTCCAGAATGTAAATTTAGAGGGACAAACTATTAACTTTTCAGCTACCTAACAGATTTTTATGAAATTTTACACAGTAGTTACAGGTAGCATAGGCCTATATGTTTTGTATACAAGCTCTCATTACGTTGAAAGAGTGATGGAACGGAGAAAAATTCTCTCCGGCGCCGGGATTTGAACCCGGGTTTTCAGCTCTACGTGCTGATGCTTTATCCACTAAGCCACGCGGATACAACCCCGACGCCGGTTAGAATCGTCTCAGATTAAGCTCCATCTCTTGGGTTCCCTCTAGTGGCCGCCCTCTCCACTACGTCATAGATGTCTATGAACGCAGGACCGAAGTCCATACATGTGTTGAGGTGCACTCGAATGAGTGACTGATATATATGATATGCGTAATAAATCACTTTGTGATTTAAGACGGCGCCCATACCGTCGGATCCCGGCCAATCAGTCACTCATTCGAGTGCACCTCAACACATGTATGGACTTCGGTCCTGCGTTCATAGACATCTATGACGTAGTGGAGAGGGCGGCCACTAGAGGGAACCCAAGAGATGGAGCTTAATCTGAGACGATTCTAACCGGCGTCGGGGTTGTATCCGGCGTGGCTTAGTGGATAAAGCATCAGCACGTAGAGCTGAAAACCCGGGTTCAAATCCCGGCGCCGGAGAGAATTTTTCTCCGTTCCATCGCTCTTTCATCATATGATGACGCAGAATATCTGCATGGAAATATCATATGTACTTCGGTACATCAAAAATATATATGATATGCGTAATAAATCACTTTGTGATTTAAGACGGCGCCCATACCGTTGGATCCCGGCCAATCAGTCACTCATTCGAGTGCACCTCAACACATGTATGGACTTCGGTCCTGCGTTCATAGACATCTATGACGTAGTGGAGAGGGCGGCCACTAGAGGGAACCCAAGAGATGGAGCTTAATCTGAGACGATTCTAACCGGCGTCAGGGTTGTATCCGGCGTGGCTTAGTGGATAAAGCATCAGCACGTAGAGCTGAAAACCCGGGTTCAAATCCCGGCGCCGGAGAGAATTTTTCTCCGTTCCATCACTCTTTCATCATATGATGACGCAGAATATCTGCATGGAAATATCATATGTACTTCGGAACATCAAAAATATAAAAATCTCATTACGTTGGTATAAGAGGAACTACCCCTTATAGGGGGCGTAATTAGACAAAATTAGTAACTCTTCGGACAGATTTTTATGAAATTTTACACAGTAGTTACAGGTAGCATAGGCCTATATGTTTTGTATACAAGCTCTCATTACGTTGGTATAAGGGGAACTACCCCTTACAGGGGGCGTAATTAGACAAAATTAGCAACTCTTCGGACAGATTTTTATGAAATTTTACACAGTAGTTACAAGTAGCATGATATCTGCTTTGTATATAAGCTCTGATTACGTTCGTATAAGGAGAACTACCCCCTATAGGGGGCGCAATTAGACAAAATTAGTAACTTTTCTCCCATCTAACATATTTTTACGAAATTTTACACAGTAGTTATAGGTAGCATAGGCTATATGTCTTGTATACAAGCTCTCCTTACGTTGGTATAAGGGAAACTACCCCTTATAGGGGCGGCGCAATTAGACAAAATTAGTAACTTTTCTCCTAACAGATTTTCACGAAATTTTATACAGTAGTTACACGTAGTACATTTGTTTTGTATACAAACTCTGATTACGTTAGCATAAGGAGAACTGTCCCTTATAGGGGGATGCATTTAGACAAAATTAGTAGCTAACTTTTCTTCTGTCTCACTGATTTTCATTAAACTTTATACAGTAGTTACAGGTAGTAAACTTGTTTTGTATACAAGCTATAATTCTCTGGATTGTCTTTGTTTCGACCTCAGGGGTAAGTTTTCTCTAAATTGTCATTACTATCACGATGAGAACCTAATTTAATAAGTAGCTCACTAAGTCAATGTTCATTTCGTTAGAAAAACTCATATTCTTTATCCTTTTGCTCTCCAAGGATAAATTATCTTATGGGGAAAATGTAATACTTTAGGTACTATTGCACCTTTTGGGCACTCGGGAAGCTTATTTGATACATAATTAACAATCTGTCACCTTGAATTCCCTGAATTGTACTTCGGAAGCAGATTCGGTTCACAGATATTTAAATAACTGCAATCGATAAAAATTGCACTACTGCACTTGGGAATAGTGCGCGTAATTTATTATCTCTGCAAATCTGTGCACCTTAAGACTTCATTTAAAATAGAGGTAAATACTCGAGGAAGTGAAAAAAAAAATTGGAACGGAACAAAGGATGTTTTTTTCTCTACCTTAGCCAAGTCTGCACTCAATGGTTATATTTATATTTTGTTATGCAGACCTACCTCCTTGTTGTGCATCCTGGAAACGCTTTGCGGTTAAATGGTCTACATTCTTGGCAAAAATTGTTTAATGTTTGTTCACTTGTTATTTTCTTTGAAAATTGATGATTCTACAATCAATTTATCAGCCGATGGATGGACGGACGGCCAGATAGACCCGTGTCCATGCATGCTAATTTGACATGCTATAATAACATTAAATGTAACAAAAACAAACAGTGTTACATACCTAAAGAACTACTTGACATGTTGATATCAAATGTGAATGTAATCGACCACTTACAACAGAGTTGTAGCACAAAGAAACCGGCAGACTCGCGCCGCTCGCCGAGTAAGAATGCTGGGTGGTCAAAATGTGCCATGTTACCGGATTCTTATCTCGCTATGCAGCCACCTCCGCTGATTAAGATAATCAATTGAGTGTTATCAGTTATATAGGAAAAATAATTTAAGGCTTTTATTTCATTTTTTTACATGTCATTTTTCTACTTTCGTCTTCCTAAATATGGATTTTGGACCACTGTGCGACGTGTTAAAATTGAGGTGGTACAAAGCAGCCGTGGTTCTCCTTCTTCCAGCAGATGTAAAAGCAAGATTACACTATTGTACACTTGGTAAAAATAAAAGTGGCCGGCGTCTGAAAGACTGAGTTCGAATCGGGTATTTCCGTGAGCGCTCGGAAGAGCCACACTTTGTTCAAAAGATTAAATATATTCTTGTAGTAGTTATAATGGGGAACACAACTATTAATCACTAAAACTCTTCCGAGAAAATAATTCATATATGAGATTTAGGTACGATGGAAAGGTATGATGACGATGACGTCAAAAGGTAGTTACAATAGTTATATACCGCCATGTTTTTTTTTTAATTCAAGATTTGGTTATATAGTATAGAGTTAATGCGATTAAATTAAGTGTATATAATATTTAGTACTCACCATTGTTTTATTCATCATTCACTTCGACTATTACAGTAGTATAAGCTATTGAACTTAATTTCTGCTTGTCGTATCTTGGGTACACTTTGGCGATGTCTTGTAACACATACTCGTAAGGTAACTAACTATGTTTAAGTTACTTTCACTACTAGTTATTAGTAAAGAAATTTCATGAAGGCAACAATATATACGAGTAAGAACAGTGTTCTGCAAAATTGAAAATTTACACTCTTCAAACCAAGTATTTTTTTTTACGATCGTTTGTCTTTCAATTGGTTTTCACAACGCACACAATTCTTCGGTTCTTCTGATGGAAGTATTAAGTTACATTCTCTACAAAACTGAGCACTTTTTTTCTACACTTTCTAGTGACGATATAATATCTATCCACGTTAAAGTCTGTCGTATATTTTCTCGAATTGCACTATACTACTACCACTGGTTTCCATACTTAAAATGTCTGGTAACAACAGTACTACATTCTCTACAAAACTGAACACTTTTTTTTACGCTTTCTAGTGACCATATAATATCTATCCACGTTAAAGTCTGTTATATATTTTCCTCGCGTTAAACTATTATACTGGCACTGGCTTCCATAGTCGAACTAATGTCTGCTACTATTTATAAATAGTAGGCCTACGAATTTATAACCTGTCAACGTATTTAGTATTACACGACCGAGGCGAGTGGAGCCCCGAGCGTAATGTGAACTATCGCGATGCAGTATTACGAACGCAGGCGCAGTAGCGCCACGCAGGATTCCACTGGCCTTGGTCGAGTTATACTACGTATACGTTACGCCATCTATTGTTTTGCTTATAAACTATTATCATAGAAATAGTCGTTACAATTCTACAGATGATTTCGATCGTTGATTTGATCGTCTTGGCTTAATGGCTAGGTTTTAGACAAATAATTAGATATGAAGATTCCTGGATCGAATCCCAACGTCGGCAGTGGCGCGTAAAAAAATTATAATAATTATAATGTACGTGAGAATGTAATTGTAGATATGTAAAGCCGAAGAAGAGAGAAGAGATTTAGAATGAATTCGCAGAAACTGGAGCAACGAATGTCGGATTTAGGCCCTTTTCTAGAACATAATACGGAAAGAAATCGTGTCTTTACAGCCGAGCAACAATTACAAATAAGTCTACATTGGCTTGGTAACGGAGGTCAACACCATTCAATGGGAAATATGCGCGGTGTTTCAAAAGCATCTGTCTGCAGAGCAGTACAAGTCACAGTGAATGCAATAAATCGAGTTCTGCTTCATCAGTGTAACAGTGTTGTGTAACAGTTCCATGTTGTAGGTGGAATGCCAAGTGTGTGTGTGTTGCTTGAATGGAACATTAACATAGATGCACCTACTGAAAATAAACCAGATTTTGTGGATTACCAAAGTAAACGTTCAATGGTGGTTTGTGGATCTGAATTATATTGTTGTTGTTTAGTCAACTGTCCGCAGACAAGTTTGAACCTCACAAGTGATGCCAATAAGGCATCATTCATGAGTAACTAAGCCAGGAGACAATGGGGTAGGGTGACCAGTTCCTTTCCCCCTCCATTGCATACATTACCGATTAGCTACATATTACAGTAATCAGACTTCAGATACATACAAACAATATTGTTCTTCCTCTGACACATATCGTCAAGTGTGATGTACTGTCAGATAATATAAGACATTATCTCAATAAAAGGTTTGAATTATACGCATTATACAGTACAATGTTAATGCTAACTGGCCAGGGAGTGTCCACGACGTTCTTGTTCTCAGGAACAGCACCCTGTCGCAGGATGAATGTTGAAAGATGGAGGTCTGTTCCTGATGTGTGATCCTTACTGATTGTGACTCATTCTGAATATTGAAGGCGAGACTCGTTTCCTGGGACATCAGAAACGAAGAGGGTAATATAACTCTCGCTTGTTAGTTTGCAGCCATACTAATTCGCGCTTTGTTAAGGGACAGCTTACAATAGTAAACTTTTTGAAAATATTCAACATTTTTTCCTCCATTACTGTATCTTGTACAATAATGAAAATTGGTAGGTGTAAAATACTGTCCTTCTGCTACATGAAAAAAAAATTATATATATTTTTACGATTTAAAAAAATTATTTAAATATATTTTTTTCAAAATTCAAAATGTTGGCAGTTCACTGTGCAGTGATGAAGCGTTTCCCTTAGAACTCATAAACTTGTTAACTTCTTTCATGTTCTCTCTTTTTTATTTTATTGTTGAAACTCATGTTTACAATATCATGCTCTTTTAACTACATTCCTTAATAAATAATATTTTTTATTGTGTGTTAGAAGAAAATACTGATATTTGACATTTTTTAAAATGAATTTATTTTTTATCAGACAATCAATCAAAGGTAGAGACGTAATCTTGCATCATATTGTAGATATGACTTGCATAAATACACAAAAAATTTCATCATAGAATGTTGGATAGCTTTTGAGTTATGTGGGAAACGCTTCATCACTGCACAGTGAACTGAATTTTGAAGAAGAAAAAAAAAGTAATTTTTTTAAATTGTATATATATATATATATATATATATATATATATATATATTCATATAGCAGAAGGACAGTTTTTACACATACTAATTTTCATTATTGTACAAAATACAGTAATGGAGGAAAAAAATGTTGAATATTTCCAAAATTTTACTGCTGTAAGCTGTACCTAAATCCTTAACTACTGATTGATAACTGCCGCTTACTTGTCAAATGATGGCACGGGAATTGTAAGATGGTTCTAGTTATAAAACTGTACGGTGAATTTTAATGAAACAGAAATTACAAGAACTCGTTGCTTACATCCCTTGCAGTCCTTATACTATTAACTTGTTGCTTCTAGCTTTGCAACTTTTATGAAACAGAATCTAGGTGTGTTCCAATTTTGGAAAGGCTACTGAAATGCAGGCTTTAAGCTATTTTTAGAAGCTGCTTTTGTGCCTTACAGTCAGTGGCGGTTCCTCGGGGGAGGGAAGGGAGGAATGTCCTCCTCACATTTTTCTTCTTTTGAAAGTAAATACCAAATAAAATATGTGCCTTGAAATTCGAGGAAGATTCGATAATTTTTAAGTTCACAGCTATAAGAAAACCTCGGTTGAACGAGTTTTAACGACGCGCGCTCATGTGCTGCTAGATAACTGTGAGAAAGATGCGAGATTGTTTGTGTGGAGGAAAGCCAATCCATTCTTCCTTTACTGTAGTTAACACACACACAGACAACAGCGCACTAGCGGCCAGAGAAAGAAGCAGAGTTTTAAAGCAAGTAAATGAACGGAGAGGGAGGAGATCCTCCTCTGAATCAGCGCGTGGGCGGGAAATGGAAACCGATTGGTCGTGCAGCAAGCTCGCTACCACTGCCATCTAACGATGTTGCATTCAACCAGACTATAACACATTTAGGAGGAGGCACAATAAAAACAGTTTTAAAGCAAAGCTATGAAAGACACCATATAAGCTTTTTTTTTTTTTGAAATTATAAATCAAAAATATTATTCATTGCACTTTATATATGCTACTATTCATGGATTCAAACTTTCAAGGATATTTTAAAGTTAAAGTTAAGTTTATATAAAACAAAGAGGAAGTAGTTCTACGTTAGTATCACAGATCTCTCTGGCCCCTGAAATTCACTTCCATTCATTGTCTACTAGACAGGGCAACAGCCAAGTTGTCAGTTTTGTATAAATATATTTGAAATTGAAAGTAGGTACTCCAAACTGCATTATTTTAACATAAAAAATTAATCGGCCACCGGCAGCTTTGAACAATAATGGTATTATGACTTTACAAGAACTGACGTTCTTCAAAAGCATGTGATACTGAACTTGTAAAATGTATATGTGGCAACACAGACCACGTGGGTGGGTGCAGTGTTCTCGCTTTCCTCAGATTATTTTCCTTTCCCATTTCCGTAAAACGGTTCCGATTACGTGTTAGTAGCTATAATCTCTTCCAATACGTGTAATGCTGTAGTGTGCTCGAAAAATGTTGTGAGGTTGTGAATTTCCTTGCAGTTGTTAATTTGTGCAATTATTCAACAATGAATGGAAGTGAAAACATAATATATTTTGGAAAATTTAGGAATTTCAGTTTACAAGAACAGATTATTGCTATACAGAAGGGAAGGCCAATCCCAACACTACCTGGTCTTACATGTATGCATGTAGGCTAATTTTTAGCATGTTCCATTCAAGGTGGTGTCATTTCGTGCTGTTAATTTCTTTCCTCCTCTTAAGAAATACGCAGGAGCCGCCACTGCTTACAGTTCATATAGGGCAGCTACTTTTTTACACAAGCTTTCTTTTACAGTGCATACGTATGTACGACATAACATCACGACGGTTTTGACATAATGGCTGTGGCAGGGCATCTTGTGAGCAGTAATGTGGATGTACTTATATGGCATGATATTTGGAATTATCGCGGAAGAGATAAAATATAGCATTGTTGGCAACGCTAATTCGGAGGTGACAGGAACAAGGATACGTGAAACTGCGATGATGTCAGCACACGCACACCAATACGCACGCGTGCCATAGCCTCTCCCAATACTCAAGCCCACACATATAGGTACACACTGGCTCTTAAGGAAGTCGGAAAATTAAGTCTGCAACAGCGTTTAGAACTCCTTCCAGGGGACGTCTTAAGGAATTTGAATGTCCATTGTCTGTGATTTGGTGATAAATGGTACGCATGTAATATTCAAAATATAATCGCAATAGCGTCCACTGTAGGTCTTCAGGGAAATGGAATGGAATTTCGGGAGGGAGGGCACTACGTCCCAGCACTGCGACCTTTCAAGATCTATTGCGTTAACCCCAAACCCACACCGGCTGATCAGGGCCTGATTTAGGCAGGAGCCTATGGTGCTTCTGCTCGGGGCCTCAAAATACAGAAACAAGCTTTTTTAAATTAATTATGCAAATGAAATAGACAACAACTCTGCCAACTGAAAACAGAATTGAGGAAGTAAGTAGTTACGTAATTAATTATGTTAGAAAACGCATAAAAATCACTTCATTATTTTAAGTTTAGAGTGATAAGTTGATTGCAGAGTTTAATGTGTTCAACTTGTAAAAGTTGGCTACCTTATAGACCTACAGATTATTCAAATTGTAACAGTGTAACAGTAGGCCAATTTAAACAATTAATGAATTCAGCAGATAAAAGTCAACAACACTGTCAGTTCTCATTGTATTAAATGTTAAATCAAGTGCTAGTGCTAGTACTTAATTTTTGTTAATATAGGACTATTATCGGTGTGGAGGACTATCCAAAATTAAAAATGAAATTTCCAAGCAAATTTGAGTTAGGTGCCATAAAAGAAAACGGAAATATATTGAAATTCAACAGCAGGAAAAACAATGCTGATGACTAAGCAAGTACATTTCTTCAGATGTTACTAGCAGTAACTCTCCTTTACACACAGAGAACTCCAGTTTCAAAAAGTTAAGAATATTTTAACACAGACTAATGAAGATGTTGACATAGAGAGACAACAATCCACCACAGCTACTAAATTGTGGAGAGCCAAGGTATTTTTGTATAAGCCTAAACCAGAATCTAGGCAACATTCCTTTGAAAATCCTAAATTACGGCACAGGTATTACAACCAATACAATCAGCTCTGATCCTATCTTGTGGCCACATTTAATCACTGATACCTTATGGGATCACTTCATTTTTAATCCTCCTCAAAATAGAGAATTAAATACGTGGTGAAAGGAGAAGGTGACAATTTAAAATAAAATGAGACAGGCCTAGTCATATATGAAAAGAATGGGCCTCATGAAGAAAATTATGCTCCGGGCCTCTAAAATTGCAAATCAGCCCCTGCGGCTGATTACACTAAGGTTCGCTGCGTATCCAGGTTTCGAGCAGTCAACCCCTCGTTCCTGGGCCACACCCCTCCGTGCGTCGTCAACCGGCGTTCGGGGAATGTTATGGAATGATGACGAAATGGAAAAATGTTTGACGGAATGCCTAATATTGGTAAATGAGAGAACCCTGAAAAAACCCAACTGTGATCTTAACTGTCACATGTCACTATGGGTTTTTCAATGAAACATCCCAGGCCTAAAAGGGACTCGAATCCGGACCACCTGCGTGACAGACAGAAGGTCTGACCATTCAGCCATCACAGAGGGTAGGTCTACAGGGGAATTCTCAATGAAAGTTACTGGTTGCCGCCTCTTGCAAAGCCATTCTAGCACTCATGCGTTGTTTGCTGGCAGATTGTAACCTGCTTTATTGATTAAATTTACTGTACGTAAATTGTTTCATTAAGTTTAACAACAAATATTTGAATCACTCTGCTTGTTCGCATGTCTCACAATTTCGGATTGTTTTTCGAAATCCGACAAAGTTCTACATGTGAAAGTTTAATTAATCAGTTAATCACTAAGCACTTTCTGTAATATACGTATGATATGACGATTGTTTTCATACTTTTTTCATACTCTTGAAGTATTGCTGTGTAACTATTCGCGAATATTATAAAACTCAGTGCTAAAGGAAACAATAATAACTTTTTTATATAAAAATGCTCGTAATAGCTATTACTGGTAGACCCTATCAATATTTTATAGCAGCATGTTATGTGAAAGAATAACAATAAAATTGTTTGTATACATCTGAAGTCTGATTAGTGTAACATGTAGCTAATCGACGATATATGCAATGAAGAGGGAAAGGAACTGACCATAATATCTAGATGATGAGCCAAGCTTCTTTTTTATGTACAGATACGGAAATAAAATTTGGAGCTCCCTTGTGCAAGTTTCGCTTACAACACACTGCGCATGTGCAGTAAACAAGAGTCCTTGGATGTACAGTATGCTACTTGTGGACAGTCGTGCGAAATTGTTGCCTACATACAGGTGGACTCACATTAAGACTCGCTCCAAATTTTAATTTCGTATCTGTACATAAAGGTTTGCTCCCGATTAGAAATGTTTACAATTTTCCAGTGAAAATGGATACAAGAATTTACCATATTCATCACCGTGATTAAAGTTTGATATAATAAGACTTGGGTATATATTTATAGACATTTCTTTATTCTGGGCCAATCTCTTAATTGTACAAAACATGTTCACCCTCTAACCATATTTTATCAGTGTTGTGCTACAGCCGTACAATACAAGACTGAAGAGAATCAAGACTTCAGGGCAAAGGGATAATGCATCATCAAAGAGTTGTGAATATGGGGGTAGAGAAGGCAAGATGTCGGCATAGCTGACGTAATTTAAAAAATCCGGCTGTGTCACATCAAGCCAGCTCTCATCTCCAAATAAGCACCCAGTGATTCGAAACAAGGAAATCGCGAAGGAACACCAATTACATAAACAACTTAGACACAATACTATTCGTCAGAATAGAAGTTACATTACAAGGTCCACAACACAATAAAAAGAAAATCGATTCTGTCATGTCAATATTTACAAAAGAAAATATTAAAATTATTATCTTTTGCAAAATCTAGATAAGCAATAAGGTACTAGCATAAATAAACACGTTTGATTACATAAGATGAATTTATCTTATGAAAGCGATATATATATACTGTATACCAGAAACAAAAAGTCACATAAATGGCACACATGTTCTTATACAGGGTGATACAAAAGGTCGTTTACAACGTTTGAGGGATGGTGGGAAGGTCAAGAGGAATAACTTTTTTATGTACGAAAATTCATGTACATCGAGTATCAGGTGGAGCGCTTAGGTTAGGGGCTAGGAGCGCACATCCTCCATTACTAGATCAGTCACCGTTGACGTTGTATTTGTTGATGATCAGTCTGTTGCTGTTCAAAGACGAGCAACATCGTTGGATTGGGAGGGGTGGGCCTGTACAGTGACCACCTCGATCCCCTGATCTGACACCGATGTATTTTTTTCGTTTCGTTTACTCGACCCCTATAGATACCGCAGAATTGGTTGTTCGTATTGCTGCAGCTGCAATGGTCATTTCGGAAACTCCTGGTATTTTCTAACGTACCAGACAATCAATGGTACGCAGACGTCACCTCTGTGTTGAAGTCAATGGCGAGCTATTTGAACAACGTCTGTAAGTTAAACATGTGAACTCTCCTTTCGTGGAAATGGTACTCAGTACGTAGAGCTGTGACCCACCTTAGAGGGAACTCAGTCGATGTAACATGAATTTTGGTACCTACATTAAAAAGTTGTTCACCTTGACCGCATCTATCATACCTTAAACGTTGTAAACGACCTTTTGGATCATGGAGGATGCGCGTTCCTAGACCACTAACCGCTCCACCTTATCAGCGCCCCTAACGACAAAACGGTCGATATACTGATAGGCCACGTTTAGTAGCTAGTTCTGAGATTGGAGAAGTGGGGCTAGGGGAAGGTAACCTCGCGACCTATGCGTGCGATATGCCAATCTGAGATAACATCAGTATTATCAGTTCAAAAACATTACTTCTTTATAGTCCGTACAGAACTTTTATTAAATCTCTGCCTCTGTGCAACGTCACAGTTCACATTTAGCGGGAAGAGAGATAGCAAAAGGTTGTAATGTTTTTTTTAATACTATACTAAAAGCATAAGATTTCTACGGAAGATATTACAGGATCGAAGACTCATTCGAGAACGACCGAACATTATTGACTGGCGTTGCAGGAATATCACAAAAGTTAAACGCTTTAGAGCAGAGCAAAGACAAATTATCTATATGAGTCTTCAATAGACACCGATATGACTTTCCGAAAATGGTGACAGAAAGGAAAAGATGTTAGAAGGAAACAAGTCCAAAAGGCTTATAATAGTAGATATAGGTTTCGAAACTGGATTTCTTGATGCCGATCTTCTCATTTATAAAGGTGGCTCAACTATTGGTGACTACCACCGAGAAATGAACTCCATCTTCGAGAAATGGTTGAGGGAGCGAGTGACTCCAAACTTTCCACCTGCCTCTGTAACAGTGCGAGTCTACTATGGACGAAATAGAGTGGATATGACGGAAGTGGTAGTGATGATGGCGGTTGTGGTAGTGGAATGAAAGTGCTGGTGCTAATGATAACTCTGTCTTAGCTATGCCTTAGGAGTGAAAAGCACACTGTTTTAAGTGCTAGTAACAACATATATTTATATATACCTGGGTGTACTATGAGCAGTAATATGAGCTCTTGTCAGCAAGTCAAGAGGAGGATAGAAATGACAAAAGAAACTTTTAATAGAAAAAGGAGCCTCTTCTGTGGACCTCTGGAAGAAAAAGAACTAAGGAAGAGGCTAGTAAAGTGCTTTGCGTGGAGTGTAGCATTGTATGAGGCAGAAACATGGACATTACGACGAAGTGAAGAGAAGAGATTGGAAGCATTTGAAATACGGATATAGAGAACAAAGAAGTGTGTGAAATGGACAGACAGAATAATAAATGAAGCTGTGCTGGAAAGACGGGTGAAGAAAGAATAATGCTGAAACTGATCAGGAAGAGAAAAAGGAATTGGCTGTGTCACTGACTAGGAAGAAACTGCCTACTAAAGGATGCACTGGAAGGAATAGTGAACAGAAGAAAGTTCGAGGCAGAAGAAGATATCAGATGATAGACAAAATTAAGATACCGTACATGCATCGTATGCAGAGGCTAAGAGGAAGGCAGAAAGTAGTAAAGATTTGAGACTGCTGAGTTTGCATTGAAAGACCTGCTCTCGGGCAGAAAACTATGAATATATATTCAAATTTCTCAGAATGTAAAAAAATGGCATTTAACTGCTAATTCACACAATATTCAACTTGGGTAGTCTATGTCTATATTTGTATTTTACATTGTTTGAAGTTCAATAACGTCGTAAGGAAGTGTGCAATACACGACACTTTCAGCAATGAGCTTATCATAAATAAAGACTTGCCACTACATCCATAGAGCGTAGTCTTGTTCTCATCGGAATTCCAATATACTTGTGTTGCGGATATAGAGCAAATGTTTTTTTTTGTACGCTAGTAATAACTATTGTAGAATGTTGTGAATATATCTCACTTATAGCGGATACGTCATAATCAGGACTACGAAGTCCAGCTCGCTACTAAACGCGGCCCTAAAATACATGAATTTTCGTACATAAAAAAAGTTGTTCCTCTTGACCTCCCTTACGATCCCTCAAACGTTGTAAACGACCTTTTGTATCACCCTGTATATTTTACTAATAGCTAATAAGAGAAAATTTACGTTAGAGTATTTTTAAGAGATCTCGTCATTTTCGAAAAACCACAACAGCCCCATCATTAAAAGTTACGTCATAACGACCACTGCAATCCAAAGATGTAAAAACATCTAAGTTTATCTACGAGTACTTCGGAAGAAAGTTTGCTTTCTTCGAATATATCAATATGCACAATTTCGATGATTCGTTAATTGATTCTCCACTTTTAGTTTTTACTTAATTCAGAAAACAATTTTTATGCAAATAAAACCATCGCCTTGGTCTCTATGCTTCCTTATAACACGTATGAAGATTTTTTTTTTTTGCAAGATGACATTGTTTTCATCGCTAATTAAGCACGTTGACAATAATTGTACTCACTAATACTAGGGCATTCGAAAAATGACAAAAATTTTATTGTTGCGAACTAAATTTACTTAGTTTACTTTTAATTTTACTTCAAATATAGTTTCCTGTCATACAAACAACATGACGCACTCCATCTGCACCACCTTTTGTGGACACTTCCCTCACAGAGCGCACTCAGGGAGTCAACTCAGCAAATGCCTCGCAAGGGTTCTTTGGTTTTTGGGCAATAAGACATAATTACAAGGGTTCATAGCTAGAGTTCGAGTACTTCTGAACTCCATCTACTTAACAGATTGGTCACTGTGGTGGCTTATTATGTAACATAATCTAGGCCTCTCCTCAACGGCTTATAGTCGTTTAGGATGAAATGCTGGGTGCAAATGATGATTTTTTTTTTTACGGAATTCAGACTTTTTCTGTACTTGAGGAATAAAAGAAGTTCACATACTAGCGCTAGTGGAGGGGAGGGGGTGTGTGATTAGAAGACATGTGACTTTGTCGCTGTGACAGATTTTTAGCGGGTCCCAACTGTGACTATAGTTCGAAAATCACAAATCCGAGAAATTGCCATTTTCGATCAATACGTGGCTCATAGTGATATATATATATATATATATATATATATATATATATATATATATATATATAGATATTTCACTATGTAATGGCAGCCCACCTCTGTTTTTGTTCCTGTGAGGAGTTTGTAGTTTCTCAGAATCGGTTTAAATAAGAGGTCAGAAGGTCAATGCATTGTGTAAAATCGTGTGACGAAAAAAGTTTACTTCCACCTGTCTTTTCAACCTACAATAATGACAGTATCATGTGTGTAAATAGAATTTAAATATAATTTTTATTACATTCGGCTTATACCAGGCTATAGTTGCTTACATTTATGCTGCATGTGTCACTCAATCCAACGCCGAACAGCAAACTGCCACCACATAATGGTAGGCACAGTTCCAGACAACTGCAGGTTAGAAGATTCATACTAACATGAAAGACAACATACTGTGGGGAGCTCATGGGATCAGCCCTAGTAGGAATGTGGAGTAATGCCAATCCTACACGCAGGCAACAGCCAGCGTAACACCACTCTTGCTCGTAGAAAGCGACATAATAAAATGGTAAAACAGCTTAGCTATTCCTGGTGAACATATAGTGATACAAAGATTAATGAAGGAGGAGCCACATTTGTAATAAAACAAGTTTAGTACCAACAAATAAAAAAACACATGTTTAATGTGCAATACCATGTTAACATGGGGTACAATTCTGCATCACTTAACAATACACTTCATAAAAATAAACATCTGCAGTTGTCCATAAACAAACGAAATACGTAACATTCTTCAAACAAAGCCAATACAGATATTAACACCTGTACTGAACTGATGCAACAAATTACAATGTGTACAGAGCTTTATATGTTCAACTCACATCCAAAAAATTAAATTCATCATCCCTGATTTGACATTATTACATATGATCCAACTCTAGTATCTCATAACATCGTTATTGTGTTTTCCATTTCCATCATTGTGTTATGATCAATAGTGGTGACAACCATGCAATATAATTGAAAGTAACTCTTCTGAGTGCCAGTACACGATACTTTTTAATGCTATTTGGATAAATGCCAACAGTGAGTACTCCTGTGGCTTTAATTAGTTTGGTACAATGCACTAGCCTGCAGCATTTGTCTGTAAAGAAACTGCTAATCCACGGAGCAAAAATATAAGAAGAGAAGTTATGGCATACATTCTTAAAAATTAGAAATTAAGACTGGACTTTCTCTGGTTGGTTACTATTTTCTCAACAGTATTTAAATAGCATATCTTCCTCCCATAAAGTCATGCCTGTGGTGCACATGATTCAAAGTACATGAATGTAAAATGCGCACTATTTCCATTAATTATATGAAGTAAGTAATTAAAATATTATTTGAAAAAAAAAAAAAAAATCACCTGCAACAACCTCAGTCCATATACCTCAGTTTCTCGAATTCATATATCACAAGTAGATTGTAACAAATCAAATTGTATTAATTCATTCTTCAACCTTTACAGTGAAAAGCATGTGCAACCTGCTGCATAATGGATTACGAGAGTCTGCTGTCGAGATAGCTAATCTGTGATACCAGCACTAAATGTAATCCAAAGCATCTGCATTTTAAAAACATTTCTTTGAATCAAATATCCTGACAGAAGGACAAGGATAATGCAAATCTTGACATACCAGTAGTACCTTAATATTTCGTTTTATGAGTAAGTAAGTTTTATATTAGGCTAAGAGTACCAATCTTTTCATTTCATAACTATACTTCACTTTAAGCTCACGTTTGGCTGAATGTTAAAAATGTATTCCATGTTCTTTTCAAACTCATCCGAATATCAAATAACATGGGAAGAAGAGTAATCCTCAAGGGTGACAAAGTGCTTGAAGTCATATACCATGTGTGCTTTTGTACTTCATTTTTTGTGGATCTTCTGTTCAAGCACCATCAGATTTGACATATGACCGTTATCTTCTGTTTTCTTATCTCATTTTTTATTCATTCCTTCTCTTCTTTTATTATTTCTATTTTTTTGTTATTTCTTCCTTTTCTTCAACAGTTTCTTTTGATAACAAAATACTTTTTGAAGATGACACTCTGACATCTTCGCCATTGTAGCTGGTAGGCAACTGGCACTAAGATGGTTACTATAAAATACAACGCAACAGAAAAGAATGAGTAATGTACTTTTGTACATCCATAAAACACGACATAATTTACTCCAAAATGGCATTATTATGAGTATCGTTGCTGAAACTGAAAAGCGTATACATGTAACTACCATATTACCAAAACAAAACACTCTATTGTGATTGGCCATATGCAAATAAAATCAAGTATTAAATATGCTGTGCGTCACTGGCAACAATCAAAATAAAGGCACATAGTTCTCACATGTGTAAAAACGGCACATCAGCAGGTACCCAATGCATTCATTTTACACCATGACATGACTTTCAAACATAGATACACACAGAATGGAACTGAAACTAACAATCACAATGTATTTATACAGAACATTATGGTTAATGTACGTTGATTGACCAAAAACATTTATTTTACACGCTATGTCAAAATTAAATTTTAATATAAAATAATGAAATACTTTCACATGTAAGAAATGTCTTACATACCAGTAACAGTAAATAAGATTCATACAGTAAAAGCCCTATATAACATAGCTACTGCAATATAGTTTACACATGCTATATCAGAAAGTAGCTAAAGTGTAGAATGATTTCAACAATGAAATGGGAGGATAGCGAAAAAAGACTGCAACATGATGTACCACTATATATAATTTTACGTCATCAAACATACAATTAAATAAATTTATCCATAACTGGTATCTTTATACAACGCAGAACTGCACGCATTGTATTCATCTGACATAATTAGGAATATTAAATCCAGACTTTTGAGATGGGCAGGGCATATAGCACGTATGGACGAATCCAGAAATGCATATAAAGTGTTAGTTGGGAGACCAGAGGGAAAAAGACCTTTGGGGAGACGAGACGTAGATGGGAGAATATTAAAATGGTTTTGAGGGAGGTGGGATAGAGACTGGATTAATCTTGCACAGGATAGGGATCGATGGCAGGCTTATGTGAGGGCAGCAATAAACCTCCGGGTTCCTTAAAAGCCGTAAGTACAGTAAGTAAATAACTGGTATCTAAACTGGTCTTTCTTTCACTGTCCTAGCAACCTAAACAACGACTTTATTCACAGCAGTGAGTTAAAAACTTTTTCCATGACAACCAACCATAAAATCCATACATTCATTCATTTATAACTTCTTCATAAACAACACATTACAAAGAAAAAGCCTACAATTTAAAATTGAAATTAGGTATCAATGATAAAATTTAGATACCAGCAATGGATAAAATATTGTATAGCACACGAGAGTAAACAGATTTCATATGCTCGTGAAAATTATCACCCTTGGCTTCACCTCGGGCACTAAACTTTCTACTTGCACATGAAACCTAATTTTTACTCTCTTATACTATAAATTACTATTATCAATTACACAGCTTACTCCTATGAAACAAAATACGATAGTTAAACACTGTCTTGAATCGCTCAATGTACTGTAGGCCTAGCACTAATTTAGTGTGTCTATAAATGAGAATTTCAAATGACATAATATACATTTGTTATATTGTGTACACCGTAAGTGCTTTGGAAATAATTCTCACCAAAGAAATAAGGAACTTCACAAACTCATATTTGCTGACAAATAGCAATTATTTTTTCAGGGGTCATTTTTCCTTTGCATTATATCTGAATCTGTGGTATATTGGTTCGTGCTATATGTGGCTTTTACTGTAATTGAACACATTATTCTGCACAACATGTTACATTTAAGAAAATCAGTTCTTAGAGAGAGAGAGAGAGAGAGGGAGAGGGAGAGGTGGAGGGAGAGAGGGAGGGAGGGAGAGAGGGAGGGGGAGAGAGAGATCGGGGGAGGGAGAGGGAGAGAGGGGGGAGAGGAAGAGAGAGAGGGAGAGGGAGAGAGAGAGAGACGAAAACAGTCTGATGTGATATAAGTGAACTATTGCAACTGGAATAAAGTTAGCATTCACAAAAGTTTATTATTCACTATTTCTTAATTGATTCGTAGTAAAAACGTTTTCAAGCATCAATGAGGGGAGGAGAAATTTAATTTAACATTTAAAGGAAATGACAAACTGTGTATTATTTAAAAAATTATTCAAGAGTTAGGGAAATTCTGAAATCACTGAAACTTTGTTAAAACGAGATTTCTGTAACAATAAAAAATATTCATAAAAGAATGGAGTTTAACAACAAGATACTTTTTCAATTGTCTCATTTCCACTGTTCTAGTATCATTTATTTCAGAATGTATTCCTTGAAACAATAATTTGTCCCTAAAAACGCGAATTTGCCTTATTTGCGTTTTATTTAGGAATGCATTAGAATATTTGCCAGTGTCCAGAGAATATTTCGAAGAATATTCTCCAGACAGGTCTTAGAAGAGAATCATTAATACCTAAAAATGAAATGGCAGTCACATTTGAATTCAACATTAATGGTTCTTATCTAAATAAATCCTATGCTTTAGTGAATGAATCTTGTTTAAAAATAAAAATCAGCGATTTCAAAAGTGTGCTGAAGATTTTAATAACAGTATATCACTCATACCCAAGGAAATCCAGATTTTAAGTCGATTTTCCCCATTTTTTCAAAATTGTATTACTGTTCTTTATTCTGCTTCGTCAAGTAATGTATTAACAATGGAAGTCAACTCACCTGCTTAACTATAATATAAATTTTACTTCCAGATAAGTGTGGAAGTTAAATAAATTACTGTTATCAGGGGGAAAAAAACAGTTACAAGTAGCTATCTTCTTTTTGGCTGTTGTTTGTTTCATGGTGTCAAAATGGAATAAGTCAACTTATCATGTGTCTAAAATAGCAGTTCAGTGTGGGTAAAAATTCCAGGCCAAGTGTCATATATTTTTAATGTGCAAGACAACATTCATTTTTTATTATAGAGTTTGTCATGTCCTCAGTTGAAAGAAGAATCTCCTGAAAATAAACATGAACATGTGTCAATCGATGAAAAAGGGGAACCTAGTAAGAAAGGTATAAAATCAGGTAACGATTGCAATGGTTGTGACCTTAAGTGCCTGATTCTTAAGTTGTAACTAATGAGGTAGGTACCAGAAGCAAGTAGTGATTTAAAAATATATAGCAGAACTGTGAGAGATCAATGTAAATTATTAAGAAACACTTGTAAGGAATATACAACAACTAAAGGAAAAGTAAATTCTAGAAGAAAACTTAACTTGCTCGAAAGTTGAATGAAGTGTAAGGACAAAATTACAGATGTTGAAAGACAGATTTTATAAGTAATGGTCACTGAATGACTATTGTCAGTGTTTCATATAGATGGTATCAAAAAAACAAGGTAGAAGGCTAGTTGTTGGCTGTAAAGAGTACAACATGCGAAAAGAAAATTTAGTTTTCTTAGTCACTCATACACGTTAAGTATGCTGGAGAATATGTGGCTGTATGTAAGGGCTGCTTTCTAAAAGTTCTTGGATAAACAAATTCATTTACTGAACAGGAACTGCTAAAAAAAAACGGAAATATCAGAAATAACTGAATCAGACCATAAAGGAAAAACTTCCCTTCCAAAAACAGTGGCGAAATTAAGAGAAAGAAAGAGCCCAACAACACATCCTTTTTACTGTATGTATGAAAGTCTTTACTCAAGGAAGCACATAAAAGAAAATACCCTCTCATCTATTTCAAGAATGTGCAAAATGTAATGTGAAATTATAGCTAACCCAGTAAATAAAACTGTATTAAACAATATTTTAATTTTTCAGTCTTTCATTTGAAATTCCCAAATGTGATCTTTACCAAATTAAAATAAAAGTGCTTCAGAATTATCACAAGCATGTAACTAGTCTTCAGGTGAAGCATACAAAACAAAGCAGATTAGCAAAGAAAGAGCAAACAATAATGTATCCATTCAAGTAATCGGATTTGATTTACAACAGTGTTTTCCCAACTCCAAATTTAACAACAAACATTTCTCTCTACAAATGGCAAATTTCAACGTTTAATTTGCCTCTACTTATAGTATCATCAAACACGTTTTTGTTGCATATGGCATGATGGAATCGTTGGAGAAATGTAAATGAGATAGCATCTTGCATTTATAAGTATCTGAGTAATCTCCCATCTCACAAAAATCACATATTTTTTTTCAGTGATGCAAGTGGTGGTTAAAATAGGAATAACCATATGCTGGTTATGTTCACCATCTTGTGTAATAGAACAAACAAAGAAATGTACAAGACTTTTTCCACTCATGAGATTGATTCCAACTTGTGCACATTGTATCTACTAAAAATCAATTTCAAGGTATTGAAATGCAACAGACGGATTTTCTGGACTTTGCCACAGTTTTAAAACAATCAATTATGGTGAGAAAAATAAATGAAGGAGAAATATTTATGGGATAGTTGAAAATGAGTAAGATATAGACGAATTACTGAATACAAAATACAAAAATTTACGAAGAAAGTCATATTTTCCACAAATCAAATTTAAGGCATCCCGATGTTACAACATTTAATGATAAACTAAGACGTGTTTATAATGGGCCTAATCCTATTTCACAGAAAAAGAAGAAGAAAGATCCACGTGCTCTACTGGACATTGATCATGTATTTCATCACTTCTATCTGAATTTGACTACAGACTGTGTTCAGAATGTTGATTCAGGTTTAGTTTTGTCTCATGAGAATGAGTAACACTCTGTTATGTGTCGTTCTGCTGTGCTGAAGTTTAATGCACTGGAACAGATGTTTTTAAATTATTCACAGACATTTTGTTCAAAACTGCGTTAATATTTATTTAAACTAGAGTCAGACATATTTTTTACATCCTATGTAACTGTTACGGGAATATTATGCTTCTACACTACACACAGCAAAACAGAAAGGAAAATATGACGTAAAAGTTTTCCTTATTTTAGCAGTTAATATGAAATATTGACGTGCACTACAAGCAGTAACATGAACTGCTGCCAGAAAATCAAAAGGAGGATAGGAATGGCAAAGAAAGCTTGTAATAGAAAAAGAGCATCTTCTGCAAACTTCTGGAAAAAGAACTAAGGAAGAACCTAGTGAAGTGCTTTGTGTGGAGTGTGGCATTGTATGGGGCAAAAGCATGAACATTACAACAAAGTGAACAGAAACAATTGGAAGCATTAGAAATGTGCACATGTAGAAGAACAGAGCATGTGAAATGAACAGACAAAATATGAAATGAAGCTGTGTTGGAAAGATTGGGTGAAAAAAGAATAAAGCTGAAAATGATCAGGAAGAGAAAAATAAATTGGCTTGGTTACAGGTTACGAAAAATGAAGGATGCACTGAAAGGAATGGTGAATGGGGAAAAAAGTTCGCAGTAGAAGAAGATATCAGATGATATAAAACATTAAGATATATGGATCATAATTATGTGCAGACTAAGAGGAAGGCGGAAAATAGTAAAGACTGGAGAATGCTGGGTTTGCAGTGAAGAACCTGAATAAGGAAACAATGAATGAATGATGAATATGAAATATAATACACTTAAAAAAAAAAAGTTAAATCTGTGTACTGCATGGTCATAGGAGATAAGTCATATAAAAGTAAAACTATTATGAAAATTTGCTTTTGGCAATTCCCGACAGGGTATCAATAATCTGTAGTTCATATACAATTTTTCAAGTTTTTTGATCATCAATAACCTATCGAAAGTAGAGCGGGAATTAATTTATTCATTTTGTATTTACATAGCATAATGATATTTTAAATTGCTCAATATCGACTTATACCAATATCTAACAATTTCCAATGCATTAAGAACTGAAAATGTTAATTACTAGAATACCTTTTGCCAACAATCACAATTTAATTACTTTTACCTAATATTCTTCGTATTAACTTTTCAATACTAGTTAAATTTTACAATTCTGTATATTATCTTTGTTAGTACTAAAAGATACAGTAGGGAGAGAGCACTATTAACGATACATTATGTGAAAAAAAGTATACATTGGGCAAGTAATCAAGCCAATGAGAGACAACAGAGGTGCAGACGTCTTAAAATTCCCGACATTATAATTGGAACTGACAATCGATGTCTTTCATGACACAATAAAAAAACAGTATGATAAAAACAGCTAATGTCCCTGAAGTTTCCATGATTCATGGTGTATTACTGGTTACATTGTAACGAATTTAATTTAATGCCAAGTATGCTAAGTATTCTCTTTTTTATATATAAATAATTGCAATAGACAAAATCGATAACAATGAACCTAGAAACCCAAAATCATATGCAAACAAAGCTTTTCATTTCACAATTAAGTTCATCCTTCTTGAACTCAACAAAGAAGTACCTACTAAAATACAGATTGTCATTCATTACAATGACAATGTAGAGTATATAGGAATGTTTATAAAATAATGTCTAGATGTTATAAATATCATGCTAATTGCTCTAATGTTGCCGTAACACATTCATGAGAACACATTCTACACAAAGAAGTTACATCATTTTCTGTAACAATAGTTTGCAGTACTTTTAAAAAATAAGTGCAGTTGGCAAGATCAGTGACTTTGGCAGTATCTCTCAGTGACTCATTATTATGATGATATACAAGAAAAAAATATTTAAAAAGTGCCACACAAAATTTTGATGTTGTAAATCATGCTAAATTACAGATTTTGATGCACCTTTGATGGAATTTCCAAAAATTAATTTCAAAATCAATTAAGTCGGTAGATTTATAACAATGTATAAGATTCACACTTTTACCACAAGAATGAGCAAATACTTATTTTAAAAGGAACTAGATACAAAATGTAAATTATACGATCATTCAGCAACAGTATTTGACAAAGTACCTAACAAACAAACATTCTGAAATAGTTTCATGCATAGGTAGGATGGACTTGACTGGCACTATTGTGTTTCACATTTCAGCCGTATTTATAAAGAAATGTACTTTACTTACAAAGTTCGTATCATATTTATTAAATTATTCTGTGCAGCATTTATGCGACATACTTATCAGTCCTTGAGTGCAGGAGCACTGAATTTCGAGAGAAATCTATCGTAAGTCAATTCCAAATCTCGAATTGAGAATAGAGATATTTTCGAAACAAATTAAGGATATAAATACTGTTACAAAACAGTGGCAGCCTAGCGAGGACTAACACGAATTATGTGTATTCAATTTGAATAACTTTTTACTAGTCAAGTGCTACTTCCTAATTTCGTTTCAAGTAATTCTTTGTTCCAACAGTTTATAACATTTTTGTGATAAGAACAGAGTTACATTATACAAAAATAATATAAACAGATGAGACATCAGCCATTAGAAACGAAATCAGAAAGCAAAACAAATGACAATCAACTTTTACTAGAAATATTTCCTTCTCAAAAAGAAATCACTTTGGTGGCATCTTTTCGGGCTTCAGGAGCATTCTGCCAACTCAGTTGAATGGTCAGGATAATTTATTTTCTTAACATATATTATATATAAGCATATATTTGTTGACATGGCTATATGTCAAAGCCCAAATACATGCGCCAATTCCTGGGGATTTCATTACAAGATCAGGAATTTATGTAAATTCATGTTTATAGAAATGTTGATAAAGATATTCAATGTTTTGTTATAGAACTTCTGTCATAAGCTGTGGTACCTACCTGTATACAGAGATAGCAGTAAGAGCATTCCCTGATAGCCACATCTCATATAATTTTTTTACTAGGGACAAAAAAAGTCTTAGGCTATGGCACATATGCTGCAAAATAATTCCTACGCCACTTAAGAGCATGCACAAGTCTTTGACCGAAATAAATTATAATTTGTAACCAAGAATTAGTGTTTCTTAAGATTTCGTTATATCAAATTTTTAAAACTATTCATGAACATGAATGGAGGAAGAATATATGTGAAGAAAGACAAAGAATCGGTGAGCAGTTTAAAGTTGTGAGTAATGGTGTCAAAAGAGTGCAAGATTATAATAAAATGCTTACTACAATAGTGGTGATAGTAATAGTACAGAGCATTCACTTACATAATGTAAGTCGACCGGGCAGCATGCAACCGACACGAAGCCCATGCAATACCTGCCAAACTGTCTTCTGCACACTCAGCAGTCCAGTTCAGTCTTTCTGTAGGAGTGGTTGTGTTGATGTTAGATTGTATGTTATTCTTCTGATTGTGTTAGTGAAGTGTTTAGATTAGCTTGCTCACATTTCACCACAGAGAATTACAATAGAGCAAAGGATTTTCATGGTAGAGACTTATATGAAAAAGAGTGACTGTGGAAAGGTAAAAAGACGATTTGTAAGAAAATCTCCTATGTTACCATTCCACACAGCAACAGCAGCAAAAGACCACTCCTAAATCTAAATCTAAACACTTCACTAACATAATCAGAAGAATAACACGCAATCTAATGTCAATATAATCATTCCTACAGAGAGACTGAACCGGACTGGCGTGCATGCAGAAGACTGTTTGCCACATTTTGCATGGCCTTCGTACTGGTCGCACACCGCCCAGTCGACCTACATTATGTAAGCAAATGCTATGTAGTAGTAATTGATAGTGAACATTAACACTGCCTTCCTAGACTTCAATGTGTGTTAATTCAACACTGGTGCCAGGAACAATGTTATCAAATAGTTGGAAATTAAAGATGAAGGGAATGAAATTACGTGGCATAATTGATAAAAAGCCTTTATACAGTTCTTGACTAATGAAATTATAATATAAGAAATGGATTAATTCAGTACTAATTTGCTGAATACTTATAAATGAATGTAATCCTCGTTAAGTTTCTTCGAAGTTTTAACCCATTCTGCCAAATCATAGACAAATTTTGTCAGTTTACTGTTCTAATCCAACAATTCTAATGTGTTACGTAGAGCTCTATTCAAAGCAGAGAGGATAAAATAGGTCGTTATCAACTCTTTGCTTGGAACTTACAGACACAATATTGTTCTCAGAACTAGTACTTTCACAGAAAGAGTTTATAGCAGTTTTTCAGGTCTAAAAATATTCAAGAAAAATCTTAATAGGTTCAAGCATCCTTTCAGCCCTAAAAGTAAGCACAGAGATTTCGAATATTCACTAAAAGTGAAGAAAATGACATGCAGGAATAGGCAGAGATACGAGGCACTGCTCCCTCTCCCCCCAAGTCAAAGAGTTATAGGTTACTGTCTGTCTCTAGCATTAGGTATAAAGAAAGCATAATACTGATGAGTTCAATATTGATAGTAGGAATTTTCTTAACCTTAAATAACAAAATAATAATACAAACAAGTGAATTGGTTATTATTTAATCTTTATAACCATGAGTTTAATTATAAATCACAGAAAACAACAAAAATGACGCACAATTTCAATACTTTGGTACCGGGTATCCTACATTGTTATATATGACGATATTGTACCTGCAGTCTCATTGGGTTGACTTTTCAATTCAATATTTTGAACTGCAAACCACCATTCTCCCAGTCAAAATACTGGATAATTATTGGAAAGAACTTTATCGAACCATGGTTACTTCCATCAGTGGAAACTCCACAATAAAGTATTTCATTTTCTTCAATGGTTTTTAAAACATTTCCCAAAGAATCGGGTGCCAACACAGAGTTCACAATTGTCTCTGTCTTCGGTTTTTCATAATAAACTTCTTCGCAATATTCCACTCTGGGAACGTCTTCATTAGGCCAGATGTGCATGCCATCACATTGTAACTATTGTGGTGTTTACCAGTGTGAAAAGCGAAAGTTCCTTCTGCTGTGGTTACTTCATCTTCCAATTTGCTGCCGGGTTTTACAAAAAAAGTCAGTTAATTTTGTAGAAGAACTTTCTCCTCAAACTGTTCTTTTGTGTTTTTTTTGCAATCCAGATGCGCTTGCAAATCAAGTCCTCATTTATTTGATACTGAAACAAATGTACTGGTTTACATACCATGCAATCACCCTCGAAATCACCTCTACCTCTTCGAAAACAAGGATACTTCTTCTGTAACCCGGCAGAAAATTTACACTTTCTTTTCGGCATTTTTTCTCGTAAAAACTACAAGCATGCACAGAACAACAAAAAGACCATTATGAAAGTTGACAGCCAGCAAGCAATAGTAACCGAAAGACGACATACGTGGTGTGTCTAAAAAGTTCGGTGAATGGTGTCATATCTAAACGGCAACTATGCGCATGTGCTTGCGCATGCTCATGGTTCTTCAGAGACTTGGGGAGAATCGATACACAGCATGCAATGCATGTGACTGGCAGTGTAAACAGACTGCGACCAGTTGAACGTAGTCAGTGTGAGAGGAAGTGTCACAGCGCAATGGAGCAAAGTGTAAACATCAAGTTCAGCTACAAATTGGGTAAGACTGCAACGGAGACACATGGAATGTTGGTGCAGGTGTACGGGAGGGAAGCCGTGAGCAGAAAATGTGTTTACGAATGGTTTAAACGCTTCCGTGAAGGGAAGGAAACAATTGAGGATGAGCCACGTTCAGGTCGGCCATTGGCAAGCATAACCCCAGAAATGATCAAGAAAGTGCGACAAATGCTGGCACAAGATCGGCGACTGACTCTAAGATCGATTGCGGAGGAATTGGACATTAGCAAGGACATGGTGCACACCATCGTCCGCGATGATTTGGGTAAGAGGAAGATCTGCTCCCGATTTGTGCCGCACAAGCTCACAGACTAGCAAAAAGCAAAACGGATGGAAACTTCTGGTGATTTCATTTCCATGTGTGACCAGGATCCATTGCTTCTGAAAACCATCGTCACGGGAGATGAGACCTGGTGCTACCATTTCGATCTGGAATCAAAACGGCAATCGATGTCATGGTGTTCACCGACTTCCCCGCGACCAAAAAAAAGCCGTCTACAAAAATCCAAGGTGAAAACACTGTTGATCGCCTTCTTCGACAGCAACGGTATCATCCACAAGGAATTTGTTCCTGCAGGTCAAACCATTAATGCTGCATTTTACCAGTCCGTTTTGAACCGATTGCTACAGCGTACCCGGCCTGAGTTGCAGAGGACTGGCAAATGGATGCTGCTCCATGACAATGACCCTCCGTACTCCCCTGATCTGGCTCCTGCGGACTTCTTCCTGTTTCCCCGCTTGAAGGCGGCCATGAAAGGTGAACGTTTTGCGGATGTGAATGCCATCAAAGATCGTGTGACAGCTGTTCTGCGATCGATTCCACAGGAGGCTTTTGCTGATAGTTTCCAGAAGCTGTACGAACGTTGTCAAAAGTGTGTTGTAATGGGTGGCGACTATTTTAGAGGGCAATAAGGGCCGAACCCGCCGGATACGCTGTAGCAATCGGTTCGTTTTGAACCGATTGCTACAGCGTACCCGGCCTGAGTTGCACAGGACTGGCAAATGGATGCTGCTCCATGACAATGACCCTCCGTACTCCCCTGATCTGGCTCCTGCGGACTTCTTCCTGTTTCCCCGCTTGAAGGCGGCCATGAAAGGTGAACGTTTTGCGGATGTGAATGCCATCAAAGATCGTGTGACAGCTGTTCTGCGATCGATTCCACAGGAGGCTTTTGCTGATAGTTTCCAGAAGCTGTACGAACGTTGTCAAAAGTTTGTTGTAACGGGTGGCGACTATTTTAGAGGGCAATAAGGGCCGAACCCGCCGAATACGCTGTAGCAATCGGTTCGAAACGGACTGGTAAAATGCAGCATTAATGGTTTGACCTGCAGGAACAAATTCCTTGTGGATGATACCGTTGTTGTCGAAGACGGCGATCAGCAGTGTTTTCACCTTGGATTTTTGCAGGCGGCTTTTTGTTTGGTCGTGGGGAAGTCAGTGAACACCATGACATCGATTGCCGTTTTGATTCCAGATCGAAATGGTAGCACCAGGTCTCATCTCCTGTGACGATGGTTTTCAGAAGCAATGGATCCTGGGCACACATGGAAATGAAATCACCAGAAGTTTCCATCCGTTTTGCTTTCTGCTCGTCTGTGAGCTTGTGCGGCACAAATCGGGAGCAGATCTTCCGCTTACCCAAATAATCGCGGACGATGGTGTGCACCGTGTCCTTGCTAATGTCCAATTCCTCCGCAATCGATCTTAGAGTCAGTCGCCGATCTTGTGCACTTTCTCGATCATTTCTGGGGTTCTGCTTGTCGATGGCCGACCTGAACGTGGCTCATCCTCAATTGTTTCCTTCCCTTCACGGAAGCGCTTAAACCATTCGTAAACACATTTTCTGCTCACGGCTTCCCTCCCGTACACCTGCACCAACATTCCATGTGTCTCCGTTGCAGTCTTACCCAATTTGTAGCTGAACTTGATGTTTACAAGTTGCTCCATTGCGCTGTGACACTTCCTCTCACACTGACTACGTTCAACTGGTCGCAGTCTGTTTACACTGCCAGTCACATGCATTGCATGCTATGTATCGATTCTCCCCAAGTCTCTGAAGAACTATGCGCATGCGCAACCACGTGCGCCAAGTTGCCGTTCAGATATGACATCATTCACCGAACTTTTTAGACACACCACGTATATAGCATTGCCACATAGTGAAAACAGTTTTAAACACAAGACGCAAAGCTTCCAAACTTTACAAAAATAAAACATCGATAATATTGTGGTCAAAGAGTACAGAAAGAGAAGTTCACGAGAGCATGGGGTGGACTAAAGCATTACTTAACTGTAACAATTGGAAGGTTCCAAGTTACAACAAAGTAACTCTTACAAATGTTTGAGGCATTTTTCTTTACTAGTAACATCATATTTTGAACTTAACCTAAAAACCCGACCAAACAAAAAATTTAACCCTAAAAAAAGAGGACATGCCCGGGAAAATCCGGATGTATGGCAACACTAAGTTCATATACAAATCAACGTTTATGTAAATGTTATATTTCTAAATACAGGCACTCATTATGAGAGTTATCTTTTTATAGTGTGGGTAAGAACGAATAGGGACAATTGGAACATTTTCTAGAGAGAGCTCATTCAGTTCACTTTATGTGACAAGTTCGTGAGTTATCCATTCCTTTTTTTTTTTTTAAGTACAGAATACTGTCTAAGTAACATATTAGTAATAATGATGAACCTGCTAATAATACGGGTAAGGTCCCTTTTATAATTACATGCCACATGCTTGAAACCAGGTATGTAGTGTGTGACTTTGGAAAGATCCATTTTACAGTTTTGTAATAGTCGAGCATGTGACATGGCACGGTTCACAACTAAAATAGTTGGTGCTGCATACTTTTATCACAAGATGGTAAGAAAAAAAAAAAGAGGAAAAGGCGTTTCAGTGTTCATGCTCTCAACATTCGAAGAGACCTGAAAGGAGCTTTCATAACCCTGTATGCTGACTTACGAGAAGATGCAACAAAGTTCAATTATTTTAGGATGAGTCCCAAAACATTCGACGAATTATTTGGGAAAGTTGGAAGTCATATTCATATTACAAGGAACCACTCCATGCCCATGAGTCCAACTGAGAGACTTTGTGTAACTCTGACGTAAGAGTATCTTGTTTGATATAGACATAGAAACTACAATTAAAACCTCCAATGTATGAATTTATTGAAATATTTATTGTTATAAATATTATTTTAATTATTAAATAAACAATAACTGTACGAATCGTTTCTCACTTCATATTTGAATTTTTTTCTTGAGATACTGTTCATTGTCTTTCCTGAATGCATGTGCACTCGTTGTTTTGTCACCTCGGATTTGACACTATACTGCAATTCCTGATTCTCAAGCAGATCCTTCTTGGCTGGTCGACAGACTGAGAATGTGAGTGGGTATAAATTATTTGGGATGTATCTGGATTAGACACAGACAGATACAATTGACGTGGATGGTTGGATCACTGTGGCCTTGGACGGGTGTGGACCGCCGCAACAATGGAACACAAAGGCCAATCCCCAGCTCTATAAATAAGGACAAGCAACCAGTCAGGTTATCAGTTGCTACAGGTACCCCTAGCAGGAGACTTCGACCTAGGATACCTAACCACTGAAGATGTTTGCCGCAGTAGTAGACGAAACGTCTGGGAACATCTGCACCAGTAGACCATGGCATCTTAGCCCAGAAGCTCCGTTTCAACTAGACACCGGCCGTGAAAGCCTGCATGCTAAGATAGGCTAGCTATTTCTCAAATAGTGCATGAAGTATGTACGATGTTGTCATTGGTGCTGAGAAATAAGTGCATGGTTGAACCTTCTTTAGAAATATGGAAAGAAATCAACCTTAGTTTTGAAAGTAAAGCAAACTTTCCAAACTGTTTGGGGGGAGTTGATGGGAAGCACATTCATTTTGTGAAATCACAACACAGTGGATCACTTTATGAACCACAAACATTATTTTTCTGTTTGTTTGATGGCTATTTGTGACGCCAATTACTGTTTTATTTTCATTGATATTGGGGCCTACAGGAGAAATTGTGGTTGGGTGCATTTCAAATAATTTATTTTGGTTCAAGATGACTAACGGAATGCTTGACATCACTCCACCAAAGCCACTATCAGGAAATGTTTACCCTATACTGTCCCATGTATTAGTTGCAGATGAAGCTTTCTCTCTTAATGAACATGTATTAAGACCTTATTACAGGAAACATTTAAACCACAACAAGAGGATATTCAACTATCAGTTAGCCCAGGCTCGAAGATATGTAGAGTGTACTTTCGGGATTCTAAGCAACAAATGGCGAATTTTCCATCATCCCTTAAATGTTGAAACAAATCTTGCTGTGGATGCTGTAAAAGCCTATTGTGTTCTGCACAACTTCATTAGAGTTAGAGAAAGTTTTGATTATGAAGACATACTGACTGTGGTCAAGCTTGAAGATTTAAGATCACGACTATGCAACAGAGGAAGTGGTATGTTGAATGCATTCAATAAGGGATAATCTCTCACAGTATTTCATGGATGTTGGTAGTGTGCCATGGCAGAAATCAAAGATTTAAGCTCTACAGTATTAGTCATATTTAGAGCCCGGATTTATATAATCGCTGTGCCTCCAAAATCCACTATGCACATTTAAACAGATTTTTCATGAGGGGGCGGGGGAATTCACTTTTAATTCCCTTGATTATCAAAGTGATAATGCTTTTTTCTTTCCCTGAAAAATGTTTAAATGCACATAGCAGATTTTGGGGGTGCAGTGACGATATCCAAAATGCATATTGCATGCAAGCTAATTTAACATAATATATGTTAGTGCATGTAATTGCATATTTTAAGATTTATTTACATTGCATATGTATTTTATTTCAGTATGAAATGTATATTCTAGGCATATTCTGATATATATATTTTTTTGTTATACAAAAAATGGCATATTCAGTTATTTTCTGAAGTTTAATGAATAAATAATGATTCACGCCCAGTGGAAATGCGGTATTATGGTTAGCTCATTTTTATGAAATTACAAAAAAAACATTTCTGAAAAACTTCAATCATTGCTTGATAAAAATTCTGAATACTACTCTGTTTGTCAGATAGCAACATTGTTAGGTGGTGAAGCATTGGAAGTTGAAGTTGACACAAGAAGAAATGGAGTTTATATCGTGCAACTTTGGTTCTTGTAATGTAGAGAGGTCATTCTCAATGTACAAAAATCTGTTTTCTGACAGGTGTAGGAGCTTCACCATGGAAAACATGAAGATGACATTCATAGTTTCCTGCAATTCTCAGCTTTAATGTGAATAAAAAATATAAATGTTATACTTAAGTAATATTAGTGACACTCAAGTTAATTGTTTAACTGTGTTTGTTTTATTGTAATGGACAATGATTTACACAACTTTGAACAAAATGTGCATGCACTGAAGTTTAAAAAAACTGTCATATTTTTACTAAATTTAAAGCAAAAATATTTACGATGTGTTATTTTTCGAAATTAGTATTGCATATTTTTAGTGCATATTTTGAAAATTTTGTAGAGCATATTTGCATGCATATTTCAAGCTTCATAAATGCATATAATCCGGGCTCTAATGATATGTGTATTTTATATTTCGTTTTGTTACTTTCATAATGTATAAAAAAAATACAAGGTCAATGCAATTGTTTGTAAATTAAAGAAGACACAAAAAACAAAATAAACACTCATCTAATTTTTTCTTTAAATTGTCATCACTTTCATCAAATACAGGGATGATGATACTGGTACAGATTTCTTCCCACGCTTTATTCCGCAGATCTCGATTTTTGTAGTCTTTATTACCTGGGGACCATAATGTAGGTCTGGACTGCACTTCATTAATCAGCATCTCTGTATCAACTACGACATCCATTCTCTAGCACTTTACAAAACCACAAGCTTAACTGAACTAATCTTCATACCATAAAAGAAGACTGGGTGTCAACATATATAACTAAAAATCCTTCTGCACCTCCACCACTGCACAATGATCCATAACTCGGAAAACTCCACCAAAATTATTTTTTTTTTCAACTTTTTTATTGACCATTTTTGCTTATGGCACTTGATTAACAACACATTGGACCATCTAAATTCGATACTGAAAGATTTCTAATTCAATAAATATGCTCATGAAAACAATATATATATATATATATATATATATATATATATATATATATATATATATATATAATTTTTTTTTTTTTTTCCCAAAATTTAACACAAGTAGTTTTATTCCTAATGTATTTTAATGTCAACAATGACCTAATGTATTTTAATGTCAACAAGTAGTAAATGTGTAAATATAGACTTTGTTTGCTTTTTACATATTGAACAAAAAAATCATGTGATGAAATAAATTCTCGAGCTACAAAAAATTTGCAACTGAACGTAGCAATCAGTTTACATTCCAAAGAAAGCTTATAGTGTGTAGAATGTGATAAAATGAAAAACTTTTGCAGTCAGTGTACATGATGTTTTGGTGAGAGCATGCATTAGCGCATGAGCCAGCCAGGCAGGTAGACACCATGCTCCCTCAACCAGTACTTCGACACTGGCACTACTGTGCAGCATAAATTTCTGCGGATTTTTATTAAGTTTGTATTGGTTATTCAAGTAGTGTAGATATGTTGCAATTTCGAGTGTGCATACTATTATTAGGGCAATCTCCTTTATTTTAAATTTTTAAGCATTCACAATGGGATGTTGAAAATCTTGGAGAGAACTGTAAGAAATTCGACAAAAATCTGGTAAAAGTAGAAGTGAACAACCAACACATTTAATTAGTTATGTATTAAAATGTTTAAGAACCATTCTTCACCTGAAGATGAAAAGAAAATAAGGACACATCTAACGATTTTTGTAAATTATTATTTGATAAACTTGAAAAGTGCCACAGAAAACATTAAGCATTTTCATTAAATTATGCAAGTTGGTTGAGTTTTGAGTGCTTCTCAAGGGTAGAATCATAGAGGAATCTTTAGGTTAAAAGAAAGATTAAACGAGGATGCCGTAATTTGACTTTTGATGAAAGCAGTAATAAAAGTAAATTACGAAAAACAGAAGCAATGCATCAAGAAAGTAAGTATGACCGAGTTAGCTTTTGCTACAATAATAAGACTTAAAGTTAGAAGAAGGGAAGGAGGTAGCTTCTAAAATAAAGTTGTCTTAGCAACTCCTATGAGAGCTGGAAAAAATCTATCAGGAATAAACTGACTCTAAATCATGCAAAGAAATGCGGCCTTATTCAGATGATGAAAATTGTCGAGGCAAGTTTAAGTGAAAACAATGTAAGTTAATCTGGAAAGAAACTAAAGAAAAAATGCTGATTTGTATTTCTCTTATCATTGGGTACTAGGAGCTAAAGAACATTTTTACCCACCAAAAGTGTCAATTACTTTCGATGAAACATCCATAGAAGTGAAGCTGCAGGAATTGTTGGACCGTACAGCAACATGTCTAGTAAAACTACAGGCTGTAATAGGATCATTACATATAATGAATCCAGATTGGGCAATCGTCATATAAACAAAGGTCTAGTGATACAACTTACAATGAGTCATGTCTTTATAACATGTGTAGTGCAAGTTCAGTTATTTTACCAAGTAGATCAATCATCTCCAAAGGTAATTATATGGTTGTTTATCACCTTGATACTACAGATCTATCAGAATCCACTTCACTTGCTTCTACTGTCACTGGTGTGGATGAAGATCTGATAAAATGCTTTGGTGTCATTTTGATCACTATCCATTATGGAGACAGCATAAATGAATCAACCTTCAATGAGTTTGCCTTAATTATTGCAAAACTGTTCATAGAAAAATATCCTTGGTATAATGTCCCCCATTTGTACATAAGATCCTTCTGCATGGGGCATCTGTCACTTCTTCCACATTTAATCACCATATCACCTCGAAAACTACCAAGAAAACCTGAAAAATCTCTTCCATCTGATGTAGTTCACTTCCTTAAAAAGCTGCCATTTGAGATATCCCTAGATTTTTATTCCAGAGTTGGCATTAAATCTACTTCCGACAAGGATGACGAAGGCAAAAGCAGCAACGTGGAATAAGTTTTAAGGAATGCTAATGTATTTAATAACATTACTGATGTATTAATATATTTATTTTAATAGAGATACACTTTCGTTAAACTTTAAATTTCCAGTTAAATATATACGCAATTGATATGGCAGTAATACAGTTACTGATATCAATATATGAGACAAAAAGTAAGTACTTTCTGCTTAATAGACTCTGAAAGTGTTGAGTCACTTATAATATTATTTGTATGAATTAAAAAAAAATATTTACTACAGGAATTTTGCTGGCTTTTCTGCTCTTTTGGATAGTGCCGGAAATAAGGCATGCATCAACACACGAGGAGCAATTACAAATGATGTGATATAACAGGTAATTATTTTAAACTAACAACCTAACAAAGGATTTAATGCAGTGATGTCAAAGAAAGAGTGCATAACGGACGTTTGATTCCTTCCCGTGCTTAAGTGCTGGAGTGGGATGCCATAAACACAGATAAGAGCAAGACACAGGGGTGGACAAAGTGAATTATTTTCACACGCCTAGACTTGAATGGAGCAGTATATACCGCACGCACTGGAGATAAGCGAGCGTTGGGCGTCACTTTACTCCTGTGTTTATGAAAACTTGTGATAAAGCTAGCCCAGCTATGCGCTATTAGACGAAACATCACATGTTTTGTCTCCTGGCCTTGCTTGTCTCTGCTAGGTCCCGTCTCACAGTCAGCTGGTTAGTTCACGCGCATACTATTTATTTTCTTTATTTATTTTAAAATATTTTTTCGTGGGCAAAGGCGTCTTAATGAAGAAAAATCTAAATTTCTCCATTTCCATAAAAAGTAAGAAGAACTGTTTACATGTCAATATAAACTTTAATTTCTCAGCATCGAAATAAACCATGATTTTGATCATTGGGTGAAAGGGTTTCGGAGCCACAACAGTTTAAAGTTGCTAATTTTGTGAAAATACGATAAATTAAAATATTTTTAATTTAAACACTATTAAGTTCTGATGCCTCAACTTTGCACAAAGCATTGTATCACAGTTGTCAACGGACAGAAAAAGTTTCATTGTATTTGAAAAATGCAAGGTCAATTTTCTCTATATTTCAGTCGATCTGAGATGGAATAGCCCATACATTAAATTTGAACACTATTTATTTAGGCCTACAGGACTGTCTTCAATTGAATACCTCTTTAATAACTGTACTTGATTTTTTTGTTATGTAGCCCTATACATCTGTCAATTCAGTTTACGTATTTGGAAATTAGAAGTTTATCACATTAGTATATACACTGAACTTTTGTAAACTTTGTGTTTACAGCACATGTTTATGAATCATTTGTTTTTAATTTGTTGTTTGTATTTCTTTATGTTGGTGTACTTGTAATTGGGGATAACTCCCTGTAAGGACCCTCAATAAAGAAATAATAAATTAATTTATACATAGTAAATAATCTAGATATTTGCACTTACAGTAGTCTGTAATGTATGTAATAATTTTAATCGTTCTTCCCCCTCGATATCTCTGTATGTTTGTTCATGGTATGTTGAATAATGTCGCTGTATGCTGCTTTTCTTACTAATCGTATGTTGTCCACATATTAAGCACTATATTATCTCCTTCCTGTTCCTTGCATAGGAACTGCAGTGCTCATTCGAACTGGAACTTTTTATACGATCTATTCGCTGGTGCATGATTAATACCAACTGTACACTGTACAACCCTCACTGAAGCACGTATTCGTAGCTGGCGCGCTCTGCGTGCTCCAGTAGCGCAAGCATTCTCGTAGCGCATATACGCTCTGATTGACATCACTGATTTAATGCATGTGGGACTTACACTAAGACACATCCATAGTTAACGTACTGCTTCTGTTTGAGCCCTTAATTACAAACATCAGCCATTATTGCCTACATTATTACTGTAGACCTATATATGTTGCAGGACATTAACAACATGCAATTTAACACAGCACAGCACTGACACTGTATTATAGAGTATAAAGAAACTGACTGACCGACCATGATACCCATCTTGCTGTTTGGGTTGGTGTTATAAGTGGTGACGCAGCTGTAGTTAAATTACAAATTCTGCTTGTCATCTTATCACGCCTCATTGCCAATGGTCTGTGCTTGGCTCCGCCTACAAATCACAGTCATTCTCGACAGCCTATATTAATTTTACAACTGCTTCATATATCCTATTTACTTTTGAGTTTAGAAAAACAGCACATTTCCTATTAAGTTTTTGGAAATATCTAATAGGTCGTGCTTTCAGACAGGCAACTAAAATTAACATTGAGATCTAGAAGCAATAAAGAGGTTTATTTTTTCCTGTAGCTAATAGGATGGGCTTCAGTCGCGTGTATATTTACATGCTTATAAGGAATGAGGATTAGTGAACCACTTGGGATGAGGCATTAACTACAGAGATCCTCATATGGTTTTAGTCCCATCCACGTGGCGGTGACATGCTAGGTGTAATGGCTACATGTCTGTTCCAACCCGCTTCAGTCACAGGTAGAAGAAAGTGACTGCTCGACGCAAGCAGGTAACTATAAAATGACTCCATTGAAACAACGTTAATTCACACATCTGGCATGTGGACATAAATATAAAAGGAGCCTAATAGTGTGTTAGTGCATCTGCTGTTATTGCGAGTGATAACATTCAACCTACAACTAGTGACTGTAAAAGTGACAACAAATCGTGGCCTTGGTTTGACAAGGTTCTAACTGCTTTTACCATACTTTTGAGATACAGAGCTTCAAAGTTTAAATTTATTGTAATATGAACATTTAGTTGCTTATATTTATGAAATGTTACGTATGGCATCTTAAAGCACTGAACTTATAATTACTTACTTTCATAGTCTAATTAGACCACTTATTCATTTCATTTACAATATTTAATTTTGCAGTTAGAACTATGCCCTTCCATAATGAATTTTCAGGGTGAGACAAGGTTCTAAGTGCTGATAGAACTTTGTCAAACTATATTTCTATTCATTAATTAAAACATTATTATTCGTTACATAAAACATTTAAACTTTGAAAAAATTGTGCTCTTTTAATCTATAATTGGGTAACAACTGACATTAAATAAATTACAGAAATTAAAATT
This sequence comes from Periplaneta americana, assembly GCF_040183065.1. Lineage (NCBI taxonomy): Eukaryota > Metazoa > Arthropoda > Insecta > Blattodea > Blattidae > Periplaneta > Periplaneta americana. The sequence continues at coordinate 109,268,326 of NC_091118.1, forward strand.
ATATTTTGTGAAAACAATCAGATCTCTGTTATATCACTCTTCATGAAAGGCCAATCTCACTTGACGTTATACTGTATGTGCAGGATGTCTACTTCGAATATTGCATTTCCATGACTGTGGATTAGACACTACTTTCCATACCTTCTTGGTTATATCTGAAATTAATAGTTATATATGTATTTTTTGTTGTTACTAGGCCTATTATAATTTCAATGTCACTTGCATTACTTAAATATATTTATATATTTTATTTGTTTATATTATATTATATTTTTCATTTAAACAAATAATTACACAATTAAAAATATTGGTTTAAGAAAGGTAGTCATCAAATTTATTATTGCCGAATAAAAAAAGGATATGTTAAGTAATGGGGATGAGTAAATGTTATGAACACGTGAACAAATGGCTAAGTGAAAAATGAAGGGATTGAACATAAAAATCATCTTACATAATGTTTGGCTGTCCTATATACTCAAAACATTCTATTGTTGGCAATAAAATTATGTGAAACAGCACGTCACCTAATTGAAGAAATTACATTCTTGGGGTTTCTTCTTAATCTTCATTATCAGATGAAGTAGGAGGAATCTAGTCATCAGGTAGTCATCACGGAACATATTGTCAGAACTTTGATATTCCACTTTCATTATGCTGATAGCTGTTTTTTATGGGGAAAAAAGTACAGTTATACTGATACTTGTTTTCAATTAATTATCAATAATCCGAAGACATTACTCATATATTTATCAATACGTCATGAAAATTACAAGTAAAATATGACATCATGCTTAGCTGTGCATAACACAAATTAAATTCCTGGATCTTTGCGAGAGAATAGTAGCAGCTTGCAGTTAGAACTTTGTGAAAATAAATATTTTCAAAAGTCGTCATCAGAACTCTGTCACATTGCTAGTTCGTTCATTTTTCAACAAATAACGAACGAATGAGTGGGGACGAAGAAAGAATGAATGATGTTTAAAATGGCAGGCAGGGTAAGCATCCCATGCCTCCATTGGTTCCTCGACAAGCAATTCGCTAACTTTAGATCGAGGTACCCAGCTATAAGCCGTTTGCCCTCTCATCTAACAGTAGTGTATTTCCCCTGTGAATGATTTTATGAACATGTACACGTTATCAGTTGAATTGTGAATGAAATGAATGAAGTGAAGTGAGCACCATGCCTCGCAGATGTTAATGAGAGGTGGAGAGTCCAGTGCTCTGGTCAGTTCTGTCCTAGTCACGTTTTTGTAGTGGCGCTAGGGAAACTCGTAACCTGTTACCAACAAAGTGGTGGGCTACTCGTTTCCGTAGAAGCCGACTGGCTGCCTGGTTGGCTGTGGCAAGTGTCGTGTGTCGTTTCGTAGGGTTTGTGTCAGTAGTGAGTAGGGAAATAGTGAATGTCACTATTTCGTCCTGTAGTCTGTTTAGTTGCCGGTCAATGTAGGATTCTATTTTCTGCATAGCAGAACGTAGAACCCCCTCGACCAGCTGTTCCGTGGTTGTTTTTTCTGTCTGTGGGTCGTCTGTAGTGGTTGTCTTGGTTGTCGTAGTCTTAGCTGCATCCGCATAAGACAATTCGGGTTTGGGGAGTGATGGTTTGAAGACGGACTGTGATGGTTTGGGTATAGGTTTCGGTATTGGTTTGTGGGTGTCTATGGGGACATGCGTGGGATCGGTGGAGGTAAATGGTGCTGAAATGTATTTATAAGTTAGACAGTATTATGAAGAATGATTACAAATGAAAAACACATTTTTGCCAATTTTGTTAATTAGAACCTTGTCAAACCAAGGCCACGAAATGGCAAAATGGACAAATATGAAGCATCCTACAGAATCAGTGATGGCAGAGCTCTCTAGTTCGAACAAGGATTTTAGGATCTTGTTAATAAAAATCGACAATATTTATTTGATATAAATGACATTTTGCTGTATTTACCTAAGCAAGATATAGGTTTTAGAGGGAATAATTGATGCTTATGTTTTCATTGTGTTTGTGTATGTATTTGTCTTTTTTATGTGTGTGGTCATTTGTATACTTAAAATAAGAATACATATTTATGAATTAGCTTATTTCATTATTCTATAGTGCCCTCTGACCCAAAGAAATCGTTTTATCTCTACCTATGCATATAGGTATCAAGTGTTTGACATTTAACAGTTAAATTCCTTTAGCCTTTATTTCAGTGAAAATTTATTTACTGACTACAGATTCGTTTGTCTAGCAAAGAAATGAGAAGTGTGAGAATTACTGGTATGTTGCTTTAGATAAGTATTTGTTGTAAATGTTTAATAAAAGCAGTGATTTATTATTCAATACAAGAAGCTACCTTCATCCATTATAACAAATATTTTGAAAATGCTCAGAATTGTATATTCAGTATTTATGCTTATGATAATCATCCCTTTACTCCCATCACCCTTGAAAAATAAAATTATGAATCTGACAGCGAGCAAAAAAGCTTCCTTGAGAGAAAGAAATAAAGCGATATATAACACAACATTGAGGGATAAATCATTCTTGCCTCCTACATTGTGATCATAACACTGAACTGCAGTAGAGACAATGAATCAAATTAATCACAAACAAGCCACTTAATCATAAGTCATATGACATACGCGATGTCATTTATTTAAACTTATATTTTGAATTCTATAAGATATAAGCTTTTATATGCGGACATAAATGCGGAAAAAATTATCTCATTACTGGCTACTTATTTTTGAAGTCCAGTAACTCTTACTTAAAAGCAAAAATATTTCATTGGGGATGAGGGGGAGAGCAGGGGGAATCAGAATTCGACATCGCTCTTGTAACTTACATATTGGCGTAATTCTTTAACAGATATGCAAAGTAATGTCTTGGATCTGTTTTGAAAATCTCACTGTATTTAGTTACAGCAATAAGAAAATAGATATTATTACATGTTAACATAATTCTTTAAGGGAAAGCAACATAATTATCTTAAAAACAAAATAAGATAGCACACTGACATAATTATTTTTTGATATGCTAAAAATGCTAAAACCTGAATTTCGACCCATTTATACTTAAAAAAATGATAAAATATTTAAAAATGTGTAACTCTTGCTATGAAGTAATTTTCAGACATTTTGTAGCTACATCATGGCACTGGTTAATAAAATGTATTCTATAATGCAGGGAACTGTTAATTATTTAAACCTAGAAGGTTGAAAGCTCTTCAACAAATTACTTCCAATATAACAATGATACAGTAATCCCCGTGTATTAATAACAGTATGATCAAATTCGTAATATCAGTGAGTAAGTGATATGGAAATTGTAGTGTATTAGAACTTATAAGAAATAAGGAAATTCTAATATCCATGTAACGAAGCAAAAATACCCCGAATGTGCAGAGGTACAGGGACAACATAATCACACCATTCCCAGAAGAACTATCTGACAATGAATACACACAGGCATCTTTTTTTAATAAGACAACGCATACAGCTGATTTCTCATTAGCATTAATTGTGGATTTTTTTTTAAGGAAATATGGCCAGAGCAATTCCCAGACCTTACCTTATGTGATTCCTATTTCAGGGGAAACTTAAAAAATAAAAAGTGTATCGGAATAATCAGCATATGTTGCAAGAACTGAAAGACAATATAAGAAAGGAAATTGCAGCAATTTCTATGACAAAGGTAAATTGTTATTGAAACTGTAATATTTGCATGAGCAATTTATGTGCTTGACTTAAGGGACTATGAATAACCAGTCATCATGCATGGCAGCACATCTATTTGAAGGTGCTGTAAAATGTGCAAACCAACAAAAATCAAACTAATGGAACATCAAAATCTGATAAGAGGGATAAGAATACAACAGACTGGATTAAAAAAAACAGTCAGTATTTCGTGAGAAAATACATAGAATCTTCTCAAGGATAGAATCTCACTATTGTAGGGCAGTTATACAAAAAGAATATGTAAGTTCTGAATTGAACATAACTTGTATGTATGAGATGTTCCGAGAAGAATGCTTTTGTAATAGTTGTGAATCTGAAAAACAGTCAATGTATCAATCAATATTTAACAATAAATACAATTTGGATTTCTTCGCCCAGATCGATTTGATCTTTGTGAAGAATTTACAATGGCTAAGGAAAACAGAGTCAGTGAAGTTCTGTCAAAGAAGTATAATATCCATTTAAATGAAAAATTCTTCATGAGACACGAGAGAAATACTGATAAGTGGTAAACTGATGATGTGTTTTGATCTTCAAAATGTGATTACGTGCAGAAGTGAGTTTTTTTTTAAATAAAACAAAGCTGAATGTGTACAATCTTACAATCTATCAAAGGAGCTTCCATGCTACTTGACATGAGTTTTTTTTTAAATAAAACAAAGCTGAATGTGTACAATCTTACAATCTATCAAAGGAGCTTCCATGCTACTTGACATGAAGCATTATGTGGTAGATCCGGAAAAGACATTGCTCGTGCTGTCATTAAAACTGTGAGAGAAGTATCTTTTATATACCAGTACCAGAAGTTACAGAATATATACTTTGGAGTGATAGTTGTGTACCTCAAAAGGAACTCCCTGCTTTCTTTTGCTGTGGCTTCCTTTCTCCAAGAAAAGTGTCAGATAAGAAAAATTACAATGAAGTCTTCAACTCCGGGGCATTCTTGCATTCAGGAGGTTGACAACATCCATTCAAACATATAGAAGTTTCTGAGAATATCATCTAATTTTCACGACTACCATACTCAGAGCAAAACCTTTCAATACAGTAAAGTACCGTACATGCAGAAGTCTCAGTTTCAATTTCTTGCAGATGATCTCTTCAGCATTTACTATGGGGATCAGACGTGGAATAAAGTCTGGTTGATCAACAGCAGACACTCCAGAATTAGCACTGATAAGCAGTGTAAGTGTATACAAACCCGAATACCAAAAGCAAAAGTTTCTCTTCCAGGAAAATAAATATCTAAGAAGACTGCAGACAGACAATCCATGATGAAATGGATGCCCACTATTGATGCAGAGATTTACAAAACAGTGAAAATTAAGACAATGGAATTTTCTGTTACAAAATATTCAAGGAGATGAAAAAAAAAAAAAAAGTTACAGAAACTAACAATTTCCATTCACTGTAATTTAATCATGACTTGCAGACTTTATGTATAAGATTTTTTTTTTCCACAGGCAACAGAATAATTCCACTATTCTTATTATCTCCCTTATAATATTAAATATAAAAACAAAATAAATTTAAATACTGATGCATACACTTATAAAGCAAATGATCATGTATGAGTCACTGCCAATTTGTAATTAATAACGATGGTAAAATAAGTAAAGTACAGTAATAGCAAAAACAATGGCAATATTTACAATAACCAGTAACTTACAAGTGTAACTTATAGAAACGCATCTTGCTGAATCAGCTCAGAAAATGAGAATGGAGACTAGAATTACTAGTGCATCATGTTAGTGAAACCGAGGCTTGGGACAAGCAGTACCATTTTTGCCATGTATGTACCAACATGAACAGAAATATTATTGTAAGCTTGCACTTCTATTTTTAAAATTGTACACAATTTGGAACATCAAAAACAATATTATATTATTTTTAATTAAACATTCTTTCAACATTATAATAACAGTAATAGTTTACTTTGGATAAATATAAAATTCACTGAACTTATGTTTACAAATAATACAGAACATTGTTCCAACTTGACCTCATTTCTATGCAGCACAAAAGTTGCGAAGGAGCTAGAAGTCCTTAGGCGGAATATTTTACATTCAGTTCACATAATGAAACAAAATATTCAGTATACTGATAGAAACAACGTACATCTCCAAATTCTCATTACTTACTTCATAAATTATTATACCAATAATAATCGAAACATAAATAAATGATAATCGAATAAATCTTTGATACCAAAGGTTCCTTGCAAAAAATAAAAAAAATACACCAATGGTTTTCAAACTACTTATCCTTTCTTTCTTTCTTTATATACTGCGAAAGTCACCATCTTCCAAATCCTTTTAACAAAAATTCCACATAAAAAGAAAACTAAGATACTCAAAGTTTCCTTTCTTGTTAGTGACCACAAATATACTGCAATAAGTAAGCTCAGTGCCTCCTGACATAGAGACATTCTGTTTGACATCACTAAGAAGAAAGTTTATATATGTCTTGGCAGCAATAACTTTATACAAAAGTTTGGGAGCCCATGCTCTAAATGTGATTCTATTTTTGAATATTAACTTGATAACATATAATCTAATGACATATGTAATAACTACAAATTAATTATACAATATAATTAAAGTTTATGACACTTTGTAAACATAAATTCTCTTTTTCTAAACTACAATTATTATTCTGGTCACTAGTAAGATATGAAGAACCCACAGAACTCAGGATGTGTTATAGAGGTTAGCAAAGCAGGAAACTAAAATTATACGTGGGCCAAGTAGGTACTGTTCTTATCCATATCTCATCAAGAAACTATTGTCTCCTAGCAAGAAGGCATGAATTACAACTCGAAAACCACAGTATTAGAGTAAAAGCCAATTTATTTATTAAAATATGTTTTGATACCACTTCTCCAGTACAAGTTAATTCAAGGCTAAAATTCACTTCGCTAAACCTTCACATTCGATAATTTTTTACTCTTATCAAAATCAAATTTCTATACGCTATTTCTGGAACAGTGAACTTTGTAATATCTTCGCCATAAGTAAAAATTTGTCTTCATTTGACACCAAGTGTCATCATCAGGTCAAAATTAACAACATATTCTTAAAAATGTACTTTACTTTCAAATAGATAAAATAAAGTTGCAGAATACAGTGAAACCCTTCAAGATGGAATTTACGATTTACATAAGAAAACAGCCATAAAATGTAGTTAACACTTTATTTCCGTCACCTGAATGACTGGAAAACCATACATAAGACTGGTCAAAAGTAGGAATTTGAATTTCACTTTTAGTTTACCTCTAAAAATAACTAAATACCCTAGACAACTCAACCTACTTGTGATATATGTACAGCGAATGTGAGATTCATACAGCTAGAGTGTAAATGTAGCAGGTTGCGGTACAGTATGGAGAATTCAGTGTAAAGGCATTGTGAGTGTTCAGTCATTGTAAGCTTCGAAAGTAAACAGCTTTGGCTTCTAACTGGTCCTGTCTAATTTCTTGTCAATATGGAAGAAACCTTTTCTTCTTGTGTCATGTGGTGTAGATGCAAAATGTTCAGTTTGTGGCAAAGAAATGCAGTGTGTTGAAAAGATATTTGTCTTCAACAATTAACTTTTTTTTTAATGTTTCAAATATCACATTATATTGTACATGTTTATTGTATTCAGGACCCTTGTGGTCATTCAAATTCTTTGAACTGATGTCTTTACTGAATAAATAAATACAACAGCACTATTTTTCGTAACATACAAGTGAATATGACAAACATCAAGGAGATGAGAAAACAATTAAAGGAGACTGCTGATCATCAAATTAGCACATTTTTGTCGCTTGAGCTTCAAAATTGCTCTATATATAGCAAAAATGCTAAGGCCATATTGATGGGGATTTTGCTAAAGCTGTTATTGTGATGGCTACAGAGGAAAAATGTCCAAATCTTCTAGAGATTTTGAAAGTATAAGCTTGTCTTCAAGGACAATAATGAGAGTTCAAAAATCCAGAAAATCATGATAATAAAGTTCATCTGGTATATTAATGTTTAATGGTCACACTTTCTTGAAACAGAAAAGAAATGATTATTTTAATTATGAGAGGTTAATGATTTTATTTTTATTTCTTCTTTTTACAAAGAAAATATTTCAGTATTGCTGTAAACAATATTATGTACTGTATATTTATATACAGCATTATTATAATTTAATCATACTTATTAGTTATCCGTTATACAACTTCAAACATTTTTTTTTTTTACAGTTCGAGTTACAATTTTAATCTCCTTGACAACATTTATGCAAGTTGTATTCTCAGTCATTACATTCGTGCATCTTTAGCTCCGTGCATGACCCTGTCAACCCCTCCTCAACTATCACCCCTACAATGCTCTTACTCGTTCACGCAGCATACAGTGAGAAGAAGTGCACGGTACTGTAACAAGACAGAGCATATTGCTGTCTTCCCCTGGTCTAGATGGTCAGTAATTAAAACAAATGAATTTTATAAAGGTGAAATAATCAGATTATATCATTACATATCAGTTGCCAATAATAGCTACAGAATAATGGTTATTGTGAAAGGTAGTACAAATGATGTCACGGGTTCGAATTTCGCTATTTACATTTTTTAGTTTTATATGTAGTTATGCACTAATTTATGAATCATCCTGTATCAGTACATGAAGCATACTTCTCGCATATACCAACTACATATTTATAAGAAATGTATTACAACTTTAAGAGAATTGTAATAAAAATGTATAAATAATAATAATGATAATAAGCATCATCTTTCAGGAATTTAGACCTTCAGTAGTCTGTTTCGGCCTCCAGTAGAAAGTCGTCTGCTAATGTTTTCCATGGTCTGCCTAATCTTCCTTTTCTTTTAGGATGGTACTGAAACATTATTTTTTGGACATGTATCTTTTTGAATATGGTGAACATGCTGTTTCCAATTGTTTCTGTAATTTTTAATCCTTTCTAACATTGATGTAGTTTCTAATTCTTATAAAATACCTTCATTTCTCTTGTAATCCCCAAAAATATATCTGCTGCAACCAAACTTTTTTCATCTTGTTTCCTAACTGTCCAAATTTCGCTTCTTATATTATAACTGGAATTGTACCGGTAAGTGTATTATATACTTTTAGTCTAGTCGATTTTTTAACCTGATTTTGTTTCAGAACTTGGAATACCTTATTCTTTTCATAAGTCGCAACCCAGATAACTGAAAGAGTTTTTGTTCTAACATGTTTTCTTCAATTACAATTTTGGACCGTAATGGTTCTTCTTGACCTTTGAAGGTTATAAATTTGAATTTTAGGCCTAGTACCTGCAATAGTCACTGTGGGTATGGTAATGAGAAGTCATAATATTTTGGATTAGTCCAGTCCATTTGAAGTAAAGAAAGAAAGACAAAAAAATATGTGTATGCAAACATTAAATTTACTATTATGAAGTTGATCCAAAATAAGTACTGACTTTACTTATTCAATTCATAGTTTGTTGTACAGTACTAGTAACGATAATATTAGGACATACAAGCAGTTAATTGTGCAGTAATGATAATTGACACTTCGTCATATTTTCCATATCTCGAATTTTCGGTAACTTGAAGTATTATGCAATTCTCAAAGCACTTTGAGAGATCGAAGTTCGACTGTATATACTGTCTCTTTGACATCTTTTTTGACATTGTTCAAAATTTTGAAAGCATTAGTTCTTACTCTATTTAAATCTTGTTTAAGCGATGTTATGTGTAAGTCTTAGAGTTGTCGTCTTTTCCTAGCCATAGCACTACATTTTTTTTTACATTCAATTCAGTCTTTTTCTATAGTTTTTATATTTAACCCATTTATTATAAGCAGATTTTGTATTAGTTTTTACTTTTTTTCAATTCATCATCTCATTTGTATAACCCTTTTTAAGTATCCTTTGCCTGTATTTATCTTAACTTCCACATGCAGCATGGTGTATTATTTTTAAATTTTCCCACACCTGTTCAACATCATTGCATATAGGAATGTTTTCCATTTCTGACATGATTCTTTTCTCATACTGTATAACCATTGTATGCAGCAATTTTAATTTTTGTACATTGAATTTGTTTCCATTTCTTTATTTTTTTATATTCTTACATGAATATCATTTTGTGGAAACCTAGTTTTTGCTTTGGTTAAATAATTATCGCAGCAATAATAATAATAATAATAATAATAATAATAATAATAATAATAATAATAATAATAATAATAATAATAATAATATTTTTGGAAAAAAGTGGCTGACATAACTATTTTGGAATTTCATCTCTATATGCCTTAATACACGTTTATTAAAAGTACAGTGTTTTCAGTTCACATCTTCTGTTTGTTAGTCTGTTCCGAATTCTTCATTAAACGTGGATGAGGGAGGAAGCAAATGAAATAACTAAGTGTTCACCTAGAGCAATGGTTCCGAACTTTTTACTCTTAAGATTTACAGATATTCCAAAAATCTAAAATCATAGGAAATTCCTTAATTTTCTTGCCTTTCCAGATAGATGAATATGGCTTTGGCTAAAGAAGACAACATCAAGGTCATTCTGCTGGTTGGCAGTCGAAGTCAGCGAGAAGTGATTGAGGAGTTCAACCATTTACATCCTGACAAGCAAGCAACCACTCCAGGTTGTGCTGAGTAAACTGGTGAAAAGTTACAAAAGATAGAAACGTGCACAAAACCTCAAAGTGGCCAGCCAAGATGAAGAGACCAACACTGCAGTTTTAGCGTCTTATATTACAAGCCCTAAAAAGTTGATATGCCATATGTCTCTACGAACAAGAGTCTTCAAGAGTAGCATTCACCACATTCTGAAGTTGCATACATGACATCACTTCAAACTGCAGTTACGGCAGAAGCAAAAAGAGGATGACCCTGAATTCCGTCAATAAGCAATGGATATGTTGGGCAGATGAGACATTCCCATCTCAAGTAATGTTTTCTAACAAAGTCAATTTTTATGTGTCAGGCGAAATTAATCATCATAACACCGAAAATCTACACTGGCTTGAGCCAAGCGGGAAGCAAGATATGAACTAGTTGATGATCTGGTGTGAAATATGGAAGAATCAGATTGTTGGTCCATTCTTTTTCAGACATTGTCACTGATGGCAGTAACCTAAACATGTTGGATTCTGAAGCACTGGCCAGCCTGCTGAACTAAGAAGCTAAGTATCCATTCTGGTTCCAACAGGTTCATTATGCTACTGTTGTGTGAGAATACTCTGATCACCAGTTTCCAAGAATAGGTTACCAAGGAAGCATTGAGTAGCCCATGCGAAACCTAGACCTGATACCATTTGACTTTTATCTTCGGAGGCATTTAAAAGCCATGGTTTATGCCGAAAGAATGCTCGATTTGTAGCACTTGGCATATAAAATCAGGTATACTTGTCAGCATCAACCAAGTGTTAATGGAATGGCAGTATCATCTGGATCTGTGAGCTATGAATAACAGGGGTCATTTCGAATAAATTCTATAAAACTTTCTAGGATTCTGGATTTTTGAGACACTGTATTTTGACATTCTAGAAATCCTCAAGAGGCAATGTTTCTTGCAAAACCTTATGTTTATTCAAGATTACAACTATACAACAATGCAACACAATGAGCTTGAAGAAAAATCTTTGGCTCGTCTATCTGTTAGTGAAATTCTTTGTAATTCACTGTACTATAAAATTGCCAATGAATTAGTAGTGTAAGTACATTTTTCCATGCGAACAACAGGTACGAAAATATCAAAGCAACTGAAGCATTTTTTTAATTAGAGCTTCTGAAATCTGAGTGAAATTATGTTAAGTGAATATGAAATTCCATTGAACACATTCACTAAATGGCAGTGACACTGGATTGCCAGCACATTCAGAGAGAAAAAAGAAAAAGCTTCCTTTGTAATTCACAGAGAAGTCACTTTACTCAATATTTACAAAAGTCTTTTAAACCAGAGTTTCACTGTATATTGCACACACTATCACAGCTTTAGCATTCACTAAGTATGACTGTATATGTTGAAGCTTTTAGTATTTTACTGTTAATAAAACCATATTCACAACTTAAATATAAAACAAATAATTCAAGATAGATTTGAGAAAATATAATTTTAATAAAAAATTTTCACATTTTTAATCCAGCAGTTTGCTGTAAAAATATAAATATGAACAGACAACAAATCCATGTGGCAGTGCACACACAAAACAATGAACAAATAATGTGAACATACCATTGTTTGCAGAACATGACTATTTGTGACCAACAATAAACGAGTTTAAAGAATACAATTCAAAACTGGACTTCACACAGCTGGTTTCACATTATGATATAACTGAACTTATTTAGTCAATGAAAATAATTTTTGATATGAAGCAACGTCTTTCACATGCTTTAATTAAAAATTAAATAAGTTGAAATTAACAATGCAAAGATGTAGGAAGTCAACATGAGCTATGCATACTTCATATCTTGCATTCTTATCTCACAATTCAATTCTTAAGCTCATCTTGGCTGCGCCATGGGTTGAACTTTATAATACGGAAAACATTTTAAATGGGATTAATGAGAATGAAGAACAGAGAAACATGAAACATGAATAGAATTATGCAAGAATATGCAATAAAAATTATGGGCTTACAATACTGTCTTATTTTACAAGCGATATTTGTAATAGTATTGATAATATCAAAGAAAAACTTGATTTCATACTCCCCACAACCTATTTTTCTATGGTAAAGATAAACTCCATATAATTTATTCTGTATATATATAAAAAAAAAAACAAAAACAAAAGTGGGTTTGGTTCTAAACTTCTTAGCATTTCTCATAAGACTAGTAAGGTATGTAACTCCTTTAATTCGAATTATATACACGTTTCTAATTTTATTCTTGGAATGTTTTCCAAGTAAATAATAGTTCTACAACTAATTCCTGCAATGTAACTACGTAAAGATTTATGAAATTATGTTATAGAGTTTCATGTTAATAGTTTATCTTAATGGATATGTACACCTAAGCAGTTACTGAAATTAAGATGGAAAAATTCAAATACTGTTCTCTCGAAGAGGTACGAGATACGAGATGTCCGTGAAGTCGTTCCTAGATAAAACACAATTTAACCCTTTATGCTACAGCTGACTACCAATATGCATTCTAATGATTTTAAAGATGAGGCATGTACTTCACAAAGTTCAGATTGAGCATTGAAACATTATTAACTATTACGAAGAACTAGGAAAGCACTGTTTTGATCTCTAAGACATTTTAAAACTGAGCTACAATCTAACAGCACAAGAGAACCTCTACAAACCATGATATGTATCGTTCCTCACATCTCACACTCCACTTCCAGGAAGGAATCATTTACGAAGGCAGATGACTGTGGCCAACTGGTGCAAGTGAAGCAACATTAAGCACAATTCCTAATACATAAATATGCAAGAATAAATTATAATACATTCAACTTGTAACAGAATGAGTATGGTTTACAGCAAGAACATCATCACAGTAAGAGAGAAGCAAGTGCCATTAATTTCTAATGTTAAACGTACATAAAAATCAGTGTTCTAATGGGTAATCATAGCTTTAGGTGTCTTGCTCTAGAACGGTACCTTGGACTCATCTCTTCTTAGTTACACAAGCAACAGGTCTTGCTTCTAACATGGCATTTTCTGTCACAAATGTTACAGGAGTTCCACTCTTAATCACTGACTTTGTACATGATATGAAACAAAATCTTTCGATTCTTTATAGTTTCAAAATTCCAAAGCATCTTTTGTGACCAGAAATAAAAATGCAAAATAATGTATGCACGTAGACCTGTGTGTGTGTGTGTGTGTGTGTGTGTGTGTGTGTGTTTGTTTCACATGAAATATGTAAGAAAGCTGTTGAGCACAGTCCTTCATTTCGTACAAATTGAATCTTTATGCTAAATTATGGGAACTCAGTACCAACATACATGCTGTCAACCTGCTTTTTATTCGGATTGAAAAGAAACTGAGAGAGAGAGAGAGAGAGAGAGAGAGAGAGAGACACAGAAGAGTAGAGAAAAATTGGGGAGGCCATGACCCAAAATGCCAGAGATAGGTAGATAGTACTAACATAAAGATTCAATAATTTTGTACCTTCCTTCTATAAACTACATTTTCATATATTACAAGTACTCGTTATAACGAGAATTTTCTGTGACATGCTAACTCTCGCTATGATGAGGTTCAACTGTATTACTTTAAGGGTTAAAAAAAATTAAAAATTGTTTTAATTAAGTATGGCTACAGTCGATTGTGAAGCTATAAAATTCACAAGTTAACATGTCTCATATCCAGCATAATCGATGTCTTGTATTGCAGCATTAATGTCTCTATGTCTAAAAAAGTTAGCAGAAAAATTCTATTACTGTAGATTATTTAAAAAATTCAATATCAGTCTACCTCTGTAAGATGTTGGTCAAAATTTCCAAGATGCATAAGTAGCAGTCCAGGCAGTGACGTCAGTCCATGGTGGAAATTGAGCCAGGAACCGACGGAATCGCTGAGAAGTTTGAGCAGGTCCATGCATGAAATGGCTTGTCACTGCCACATCTACACTTGTTCGATTTGCAAGCCGAGGTCCCTAAAAACAAGAATAGTTTCCTCTTTTAAAGAAGAATAAGAAGCAGCAGCAACAACAGGCAGCAGGAGCAGCAGTAGTAACTTTTTTAACGACACTCAACTGCAGTTTCTTCTGCACTCAAATTCAAGTGAGCAAAAAATGGCAAACAAATTTTGCCTGGAATTATTTATAAGGGAAAGGATTATTTACATGCCATAAATCTATTTCCCTCCTAAAAAGCTATGCTAAAGATCTTACCACCCTTTAAAATCCATCGCCCTCCACTGGATTTCAAACCACGAATCTCGGATTCAATACCTTCTTCCAATATCATCCCATCACCATATATTCATTATAAGGCTCTCTCTCTTTTCCCACACATGCACGCACCCCCCCCCCCCCGAAAAAAAAAACACGCACGCACACACCCACACACACACGCATGACAATTTTATATAAATATGTGAGAACTGCTTATAATAGGTCTAAATTCAAAATCTGCTACTTCACGAATAGGCTCGACTCTTTCCACATAGGCCAGTAGAGGTTACATTTTAATTCACATTCTGGCCACTCAAAACGCGAACTGATCAGTGTCCAAAGAATGTCTGAAATCACGTGATCATTGAAGTTTTGTCTGTAGAGAATGATTTCTGTAAACTAGGAACAGATTTCGATGTTATAAAGCAACTGTATGCCAGAAGTGAATTCACCATTCTTAAAGAGAAATTCCTTAATTTGCAGTCAATTTCGGATAATGAAATATCATTATGAGCAGCAACAAGTTAATTTTCAACTGTAGGCCAAGAATTTTAAAAGTGTTTCTGTACTAGAAAATGTTTAACAAGTCGATGTAAATGTAAAGAAGCTAATAGGATATGTAACTCTAAATGTCATAACAGCTCAGACTGCACAAACAAGTAAAACTAAAATGATTTTCACACTGTTAAGTTCATCTCTTTTAAATTTATTCAACTATCATAATTACAAGTTAAATCATCATTTATTTACCTGTTTACACGGTTTGTATAACTTCTAGAAAATGTTTATAATTACTGTATATGCTTTTTTGTATTTGGTAGACACCATTATCCAGGTCAGCAGAAACGATTAGACGATTTAAATTTGGCAGCATTTCCAGGTCAACACAGAACAATGGGTAGAATAATTATAGTTATTTATGCAACTAGTGGGATATGAGCATCATTACCGCTCGAATGTGTTTTGCAAGAAGTTCTTGCACTGGAGAAAAACGAATTGGTGTTGAAGGCATTGTTTTAGGGCTCTATAGTTCCATACAAATAATATACCAGTAAGAGGTAATAAGAAATCGTTATATTGATCTTACCTGTAATCAAAGCATATGTTGTAAATGAAGTCCATCTTTCTGGATGCAAGACTGATATCAGAGAACTTGCAGACATTCAAGCAAGAATACAACTAAGTCCTAACCCGGTGTAGACATGTAGCCTACTCCTGTTGAATAGTACCAAGAGGGCCACCACGCTTAATGTTCCCATACAACGGACGAATCAGTTTCAACAAGTGACATATGCCTTCTCTTCATAAGAATTACGCAGAGATTTAGGATTTAATCCAGGCATACTGGTGCACAATCTACTGGTTAGAAGTTGTGCACCACCACCTCTCCTAGTCCCAAGGTAGAAATTTTACACATAAAAATCTCTGACTCCACTGGGAATCGAACCCAGGTCAGCTAGTATGGAGACAGATGCGCTACCATAGAGGTAACTCGGTGGACTCATAATAGTATTGTTGATCCACCTTAATTAATAATGACGAACAAAGGTTGGTTCCATTTAAGCAGATACATCAACGCTCAGAATACAAGGCACTGGAACACTGAAAATCCTTATTTAGTGCATAAAATTTGTCTTCACGATCAGAAAGTGGATGTGTGGCAAGACATTATTGCATGTAGGATAATTGGTGCTATTTTCTTTCATGATACAGTATAGTCAACTCTCGTTATGTGCAAGACATACTGCTGACTTTTTCTGCAATATTGATTAAAGATGAAAAACAGTATGCTTACTTCCAGCAGTATAACGTAACTACACATACAGCCACTATTTTATTTGAAGCATTAGAAAAATCCTTTGATGATCACGTAATTAGTTGCAGATGTTAGCCAGCTCGTTCGTCAAATTTAAATGTTTGTAAATTTGTATCTGTAGGTAAATTTAAAACAGAAAGGCCCAGTTTCTTCAACTTTTGTTAAATTATAACAGTGTGTTATTCCATTTTAACTGTAAACTTGACAGTTAAAACATTTCTTCAACTACTGTTAGTACTAAGAGTTGTTAAAACCCATGTTAATATAACTGCCCAATTTCATGCAGTTAAATAATTTAATTCTCTGTTAGCATAGAAGTATTCAATACGGCTGGTGCATTAGATGCTGAACTTTTATATCTTGATTATGTAGAAAATGATATCCATGAATACATAAACAAATGGGTGATTTCAGTGATTTGACAGAACAGAAGTTCATACAAGCCTCACTTTTCGCTTTCAATGTAGATCCGTTTGTTTATTTATTCCCAATAATTGGTTTATACTGCAAAATTATTTCC
The DNA here is from genome assembly GCF_040183065.1 of Periplaneta americana. NCBI lineage: Eukaryota > Metazoa > Arthropoda > Insecta > Blattodea > Blattidae > Periplaneta > Periplaneta americana. The sequence goes on from NC_091118.1 coordinate 109,285,224, forward strand.
AGCAGAATGGAGAGAAATTAGTCCCACAATTTCTTTTTGTTCCAGTGTTTTCCATTTCACAACAGCAATACCAATACGCTGCCCCATGCTACTATGATACAGACGACAGAAAGAAGCATAGTTAAAACCTGAGAGAATAGAAAGACTTCTATCCTCTCTGAATCAAACAATGGAAACAAGCAAGAAACGCAACTGTTAAGAGTTCAGAAAACAGAATTGAGTCTATATTTGGTTATAAGTTATGGATAAACTCTTAAAATCTCTGATCTCAACAGAGAGTTAACAATCAAAATGTTAAATATGAAAATGTAAAGTTGAAGAAATGTTACATTTCTCACAGCTACCTTGCAACCATTCTTTTAAGCAAGAATATAAACACAATCAGAAATTAGACTAAAATAATTTATTGTAGTTACAAAAATTAATTATTTTTTTTATAACATATGCGACATAAATATGTAATGGATGTGACAAGTGACAAAATAGTTATTTATGTATCAAGGGTGTTATGTTGACAATTAAGCATTAAGGGCAACAAATTTGCTAAATACAGGGCCTGTGGCCCAAAGTTTTGTAAGTTGTCTGAAGTGTATTAATTATCAATAATTTCCGAGTTGCATACAATAATTTGTCTTAATTCTTTACTATAGCAGAAAACAAAAAAAAATTAATATATCACATTGATTTGATGAATGTTTGTCAATGTTATATACGTCAGAGTCAACAATGAAGTTACTAACGAAATGGTAACTAGGAAGAATAACAAATCCGTACAAAATGGATGTAATAGTCTTCAAAAAGTTTGTGAATTGGCTATTGACGCTGAAAACAAATTATTACATGAAAAATCTAAAAATGTATACAACAAGGAATACACTACATTTGTGTGTTGGATGAAAGATAAGGATGTGGATGTAGTAAATGAAGCTGTTCTGATGGAGTACTTCGAGAATATGGCACGTTTATAGGTCTGTTTGCAATAGCCTGTAACCATGGCAAACTTTATAGGCCCGTGGATATGTTATAAATCCCTAATGCCAGCACGGGAGTAATGTACTTCCTTATACAGTGCATTTGTAGCTCGGCCAGACCATTACGCAGCAGCCTTGGACTAGGTGAAGATTGGCGCGCCTGCCGCCAGAGTAGCGCTGTAGCTACCACTGACGCGCCAGTCAGTCAAGTTGGATCTGTCGTGAGGGAAAGACGTCTGTGCGTGTGTTGTGAGTAAAATTGTGTTGTCTCGTGGTGATAAAGTGTCTATTAATAATGGCTGAGTACACTTTAGAACAACGTATTTTTCTCTATGATGCGTATGTGAAATACTCTTCTGCAAGAAGATATTGAAGAGAATTTGAACATCGGTTTGCAGGTGTTCGAATTCCTAGCAGGTCAACTATTCAAGACCTTGTCAATAAAGTCAGATGTACAGGATCTTTTTTGAACAAGGAAAGTGTTCAACAACGCCGTGTACTGATAGAAGAGAAGCTTGATGAAGTAGGGGCCCGGTTAACGCACTCACCCCGCAAATCACTGCGATGTTTAGCACAAGAGGTTAACATTTCCAAGACGTCAGCTTTTGTGGCAACGAAACTTCTGAAACTTAAGCCGTACAGGGTAACTGTAGTTCATGCTTTACAACCACAAGATCCTGTAAGTAGAGTTAATTATTGCAATTGGTTTGTGCAATCCATTCATAATGGCGACATGGACCCACTTTTAATGTTCTTCACTGATGAAGTGTGGTTTCATCTTCACGGTCATGTTTCTAATCAGAACAATAGATACTGGGCTACCGAAAATCTCCATATTATTCATGAAGGTCCTCACTACGCTGCAAAGGTTGGGATCTGGTGTGCAGTGAGTGTGAGTGGAATTATCGGTCCCATATTTTTCGACACAACAGTTGATTCACACGTTTATGCAACTTCAATTTCAAATAATTTTTTTCCACAACTAACAAGAAATGAACGATTGAGTGGCTGGTTTCAGCAGGATTCAGCTACAGCGCACACCGCTGCGAATTCTATGCATGAATTGCGAAATGTATTTGGTGACAGAATAATTAGTCAAGGATTGTGGCTACCTCGTTCCCCTGACCTATCTCCATGCGATTTTTATTTATGGGTAACATTAAAGAATAAAGTGTACGCATCAAATCCGCACACGTTACAAGAATTGAAGGACAACATCACGAGAGAAATACAGGCAATCAGTCAACATGAACTTTTGCGAGTGAACCAGAATTGTTTTCGGAGATATAGGGAATGTGTTTGAGTTAGGCATCACTTTCAACATCTGTTGTGATGCAGGGAAGCCTAATGTTAGTAGACTAGTTAGTGTTTCGTAACCATGACTTCCTGGTCGTTTACATGTAACTATGGCGGCAGGCACGCCAATCTTCACCCAGTCCAGTCCAAGGCTGCCGCAGAATGGTCCGGCTGAGCTACGAACGCACTATATATCTCGTGTCCAAGAAGTAAAATTATTATAATGTAAGACATAAAAACAATTTCATTTTAAATGATTATTAGTTCATTTTTGCTCAAATATAGAGACAACAGTAGTAATAGACATGAATGTAGAAGAAAAATACTTAATTTATCCTAAAATAAAAAATATGCAGCAAAAAATTATTCATTTTTTACTTCGAAGTACAATCACTTATAAAAGAATGGCTGTTTTCTAAATTTCGAATGTCTTATTTTTCATGAATCGGCCTTGACATATGAAGACTACTTCAGAACCGAAAGTGAAAATATGCAGTGGAGTGAAATTTTGAAGAATAAACACCTAATCCCAGATTTCCATCCCTGCACAGGACATGATTGTTTGACACTTCATCTCCACAGAATGTCACCCTATCCAACCCCTTATTGTTTACTAAGTAAGAATTGGTAAATAATTAATAAAGACCATCTTTTCAAGAGTCAAACCATCACGAAGATTGATGCTGATGAAGATTCTCAGGTAGGAAAGTATAAATGGGACATAAGATGGTAAAGCCAAGAGTTTTAGCAAACAACACTAAATTTGAGTTTACCTTAAGATCAATGGAGAATGTCCAAGGTTCTGGGTCTGATGCATATGCGTAATATATGAAGTACGTATCACGTTCATTCCACTTGGGTCCTGCCAGTGGCTCTCGCTCATCCAGGCTCCAACGCTCTAGCTTCACACCAGGAAAGGGAGAGAACATCACTCCTAAGTGATCCGGTCCTGGAACAAGCAACAAACAAGGTCATTTTAGTACAACTCATATCCTTGTTTCAATATGCATGATCACCAACGTATTAGGGTGTGAACTCTTAGTCTCAAAAGATATAACTTGTTTAGTTATAATTAGACATGCATTTTTAAGCTTGTATTTCTGTAATATGCCACAACGCCGAAATATGCACATGTATGTGCTATGAAACTTAACATACAGATTTAGAAGAATGTGAAACATACCTTGGTCCCACTTTACATATCATGTGTGGAAACAAACAAAACATGCATCTGCATGTAAATTCGATGTCTAATGATAAGCCACTTTCATGGACTAGGTCCTTTGGACCATTACATAATCATTTATGTATTTATAAAAAATATTTAGATTAACAAACCAGGTTGTCACATAATGTAAACAAGAGTTTCCATAATGATTCCACTGGTTCAAATTATCAGTGACATGGATAAGTACTGCTCATATTTTTCGCAATTATTTGATTTCCACAGTCAATTCGAAGTATTTGTTAATTTTACTGGTACATATAAGATGACTGTAAATTCCAGCAAAGTGACACTGCTATATTATTTATGGAAACCATATTATGTGCAAACAGTTCATCTCAATTTTTATGTTTATTTTTTTACTTCCCGATATTATTATTATTATTATTATTATTATTATTATTATTATTTCTCTTGTAACCGGACTAAGATATTATTACCGAAGAAGGAACGTGTTATTGTTATAGTAATTACTTACCTTTATTGTGGTCCTCACACTTCAATCTACAAACAACTGCAGTATACGTACTTCCTTTTATTTTGCTCCCAAAACTCCTACTTACAAGAAATTATTTCAATATAATAGTAGCAATATCTGCTCCAATTGGTGTAATGAAAAACTGGTACCATCTACCACCCACAAGCCCACCACAACAGTAATCTCATTAGAGGTTTTGATTTATCTAGAGAAAATCAAAACTCGAATGGGATTTAATTGACTACTACACGATTAGAAAAAAGTATATAAAGATTAGAAGAAATAAGGTACTCTAATACAATAAAATATTAATTGACTTACTAAATTCTATTTTACTAATGTTAGCTTCACCAAAACGTTTGAATGGAGCCGCCATTTTCAGTTGAGTATCTGTACTGTAAACAAATGACAAATGCAAAGCATGCTTTATAGTACCATAAAGAATTTGTAGTTTGAAATGTTGGCAAATAAAGAAACAAATGGTAGGGAGGTGATAAAAAGAGAAGTACCTATATAAAGATTAGAAGAAATAAAATATTATAATAGAACAAAATAGGCATTAATTGACTTACTAAAATTCTATTTAACTAATGTTAGCTTCACCAAAACATTTGAATCAACGAGTCATTGGTTTCAGTTGACTATCTATGCGGGAAACAAATGACGATCATAAACCACACTTTATAGTACCATAAAGAATTTGCATTCAGAAGCATTGGCAAAGAAACAAATGCTAGGGAAGTGATAAAAACAAATGCTAGGGAAGTGATAAAACTGTAGAGATAAACAGCCATGATTGGTTGAAACACGTCCTTTCATACCATTTATTGGTCAAAAGTAGTATGATGTAGTAAAATTGTAATAGTCACTATAATCTACTTGTTCTTATATACTCTGAATTCACTAATATGCATAGGCATAGAAAATCAAACTGTGTATGTATAAATTAATTTCTCACCTGTTATAGTGAAGGTCAGCCTTTTATAATCATTTGATATCATCTCACTCTTGTTCAAGAACAAGGTTGTTTGTACTGGTATCAGAGGAGGTGGACCTGGTATCCAATGAGTTTTCCTGCCAATCAAAAACACAAATACCTCACAGTTAAGACAAAATGACGTCTCCTTTCTCCAAGTACATACTCAACGTCATCATAGGTAGCCCATTATGTGATAATCTGATAAATAAACTGTACAGCTATCATATGAATACCTTCCATTATCTGTGAGAAAAACAGAACTCTTAATACGAAACTCTACATGACAGAGGTAAAAACGCAACATTTAAACTTCATGTTATGACAGTGAAATAATAAAAATATTTTCCTTCAACCTAACAACTTGTTAGACCCTGTTTATGATCTTGATCCCGCACATCATGACTTCCTGACAGGACAAGAGTTTTGAAGTAAATTGTTAATACCGTCTTTCTTCACTAAATTTATAATTTGTTCACTAGAATTCTAAAAAATAGACATAATCAAGAGAGGTTTAGATTGGCAGAACACTTACTTCCTGCTGTTTACAATGATATTTCCTTTCAGTTTTCTTCAATTCATAGATACGTTACGTCTACTATATTAGACCTACATTTTTGTTCAGGGTTATTCATTGTACCTGTTTTGAAATCTATAGCTCTATCCAATTAGTAAAAATCCTCTTTTGATCAGTAACAAGAACTGCAACTTCGAATATTTACAGCACCTATTCCATCTATCTATTCTGTTTGCTGCTTTGTTTTATGTTCACAAAATAGAGAACTTCACTAAGAAAGAAACACCTGGTTGGTCATTTTGTCCGAGTCAGAATCCTTTTACATACTGCAAATCTACGTATAACTTGCAATCCCTATTTCAATTCTTTTCTGAGGTAAGGCATATTAAGAATTTCTGTCGTTCCTCAAAATCTAATATCCTTGGCCACAAACTTCAGATCCACTGGTAAATACGAAGGGAACTCAACAAAATATTTTACTCCAGCCTACAAACTTTACGGAGAGAGGTGGCTATTTACTCACATGAAGTTCAGAACTTCAGACATTGGTAGCTAGATGTAAGCACTAATCAAGGCCAAGCTTCGCCAATTTTCTGAACTAGGCAGTTGAACAATGGCTATTCATACTGTGTGTGGACAAATGAGGACGTTCAATTTGTTATTCAGTTTTTTTTAAGTAAAAGGGAAAGCACCAATTCAAATTCATCATGAACTTGAAACTATTTATGACTCAAATGTGATGAGCTTGCAGCAAAGACTTCACTTCTGTTTGTATCATTTTGGATTACTGTTCGTAGCCATTTCTCACGCATTCATTAGTCACATATGTTAATCCAGGAATATTTAGTATACAATGCTCAGTACCAAGAACTACACTACAGGTAAAAATCATCATATAGTCAATGTACATACACTATGTCACGTGACATACATATTGTAACAGACATTGCAAAATGCTCCCTGTGGCCATACAGATGAACCCCATCCTAAACCAAAGCCTTCACCGTTTCAAGGTACCAACTCATCTCAACCATACTTCGCTTCAGGCGTGGCTAGTATATATAATATATAAAACGCAGAATTGCAAGTATTGCATTCTTCACCTAACATAATTAGGAATATTAAATACAGACATTTGAGATGGACAGGGCATGTGACATGAGTGAATCCAGAAATGTAGATGGTGTGTTAGTGGGGAGACCTGAAGGAAAAAGACTTTTGGGGACACCGAAACATAGAGGGAAGAATAATATTAAAATTGGGCACGCACGCACACACAAAATAATATATATATATATATACACATAACTTGTCATAATTCTACCTCTACAATGAACACTGAATATTTATTAAAATGTCGTTGCTTAAGTACAAATATTTGTAAGCCTCAAAATATTCGAAACTGAGTTGTTGGTACTGTTGAATCAACTAAATGATACACATCTATCTGGAAAGTCTTGTAAACCACATTTTAATATTAATTGCGGAAAAGTAAATATTTCAATCCCATATAAGGCAGCAAATAATAGCGACAAAGAGCAGTTTTTTCATTCTCCTGTAAAATTTTTGTTTTGTGGGATACAAGCTTTTGCACCTCAAGCAACCATGTATTAGTTGCAAGAAAGGAGAAAAAACAAGAGAAGCCTAATACTTCCAGTGATATACATCCAGGAGAGTGGGCCGAGTAAAATGAGAACATACCATATAAATGTGAGTACGGGCATGAGGTATGGCATGCCACAGTATAATTCTTGTACACAATCTTCCTCCACCAACTCAGCGTTTTCCATCTCTGGAACCAGCGACTTCACACTATGGGGACTGTTCTGGTCCATGTCCACAATCCAGTAGCCAGTAGTATGTTGCTTTACAGCCCCTGAAGCATCATGAAACACCCTGTCCGCATGCTGTAATATCAAAGCCCATGAAAGTCCATTGTAAGATGTTCCCAAATTCTCGTACCACTTTCATATCTAGTACTTTGTACCTAAAAATATGATATCCTTCGTTAGAATGTCTTAAATTAAAATCATGGCTTGAGGTGGGGAGGGATGTGGCAGAATGGCAACTTGTTACTTTTGAAATGGCTTGAAACCATCCCGTTACAACTTTTAACTGGAATGTTTGTTTTGTACTGTAGAAATGTTTATTTCAAAATATTTTCTTTATTTCATACTGCCCGAATGAAATATACTCGGATTGTCTATTACCAAAATCACTTACTTACGACCTTATGTTGTATCAGCATTGTACATATTTCACAAAAGCTTATTTTCGTATTCTTAAGACCGATAATAAATTACACAATGTCGAAAACAGTTTGTCATTCTCTTGTCTTCCATCACATCCAAACGTGGCGGCAGTCTGTATCTGACAGATAGTTGTTTACAACACAATTTTAAGTTTTTCTATTGTTGTTGTCACATCTGAACTGTTAATTATTGAAAATGAGATATACACTTCCTCCTTTCTCCTACTTCATCAGACGAAAATAAATTTGGTGTTGAAATAACACAGATGGCAACTACAAGTACAATTTATGACGAGTATAGGCTGTATTCTCACATCCAGTAATATGCAAACTTGTAGAATAATGTGAGAACTTGGAAAATTTTTCACCCATCTCATTTAAGTGACAGGTCTGACAGTAAATAGTCAATCATAAAAATTTCTATTGTTGATGACATGTTCCAGCTGTATTCCAATAAAAAAAAAAAAAAAAAACTATAATATTAGTGATTCAGCACCACTCCGGCATGAAACTCCAAAAAGTTGCCGGTGGAGTATAGTCGTCATGCCACTGAAAATATTAATATCAGTTAGGTTCACAGATATATGCAACCAAGCAAACATTATTTCACACAGGTAATAATGTCGAAATGTAAATATAAAATTGTTTTGACAGTACACAGCAGCTATTATTTTATAACTCAAAGTTGGGAAAAAATATATAAACGTCCTTCATATCAAATAAAAGCTGTATTGTGGACTCTAATTTAGTAATTTAGCTAAATTACACATTATGCTTAAGCATGTACTTGGATTTACAAATTTCATGTGAAAGAAGAAAAGAAAACACAATTTACTAGCCCTTAATGAGACTTCCAACAAAGTGCTTTCTATTGCGACTGAGGAGTGTGGATTCAACACTCTGCAGACAGCAATGTTTAAGCTACACTAAAACAAATAAATATCCGCAAGAAATACCGTACAGTGTCTTCATAAGATGCCCCATACATTCAGGGACCTATATTCATAAAAATATATAGTGAAATCAACAAGTCGAAAAATGAATTTTGTCCAGCTAGATTAAGAAACCTGCATATTGTGCAATGATGGAACTTATTATTTCACTTTTACTTACACTTGCACATTGTTCATTATTGTCACTTTCACATAATTTAGGTTTCTTACTTTGGATTATTCATTTCTCCATTTTCACCGGTTAAATGAAAACTGATGATGGAAGAGACTGGACACAACAAGATTTCTAAAACTGCCCTTTCAATACAATCTGCAGGACAATAGAGATTTAGGATGTCCAAAAGATGGATGCTGTGGAACCAGAACAGATGGACTCATGGCTGACAATATGCAAGATAAGTTGTATAACATAAAATATTTATGTTTCATGATCTGTGCAGGTGAATACATAACAAAAGAACATCATGTCAAGAGTCATAAATCAATCTACTCACAGCTATCATAAATCTCTGTGGAGCAGGTGCTGCAGGATCACCAGAATACGGGAACCCCAATGGAGTAAGGATGAGTAGGCCTACAGAGATCAGGAACATTCCACTTAGGATGCTAAGTATGCGCTCTGGATTCTTTACCAGCAAAATAAGTGGCACCTGCAAAAAACACAAAAGCATCAGTCTCCACTATATTAGACGCCAACATTATTAACACACTTAAATAATAGTGGCATCCTTTCTTTTCCAAATTGTATCCTACGTGAGAAGAACAAAATTATTTGCAAAAATCATACTGCTGTCTATAATGTTCTTTAACTAAAGATTTCCTAAAAAAATACTGGACTGCAAGAAGGCTAATGAATTTATTGTCAAAGAGTTGAGAAATGGAAACAAGAATAATACTGCCAAATCTAAGCCATAGAAAGATTATTATCATCAAGAATTTATTTTCATTCTCTTTATAACGACAATTTTATGTTACCTTGAAAAATTTATACCTACCAGGTTTCAACAGAAACACACGTTTTCAGTGTTCTTGTTACCAATAGTAATTTGTGACATGTTATCTTATGTTTTTCAGTGTGCTGTAAAAGGTATAAAAAAACAATGCTTTTTTTTCAGGCTGCAGGTATACGAGGCCTATCCATAAAGTATCCAGTTAATATTAAAAAAAAAAAAAAAGTAGCCTAGCCTATCTAGATCAATAAAGCCTTTGTCTTCTTTAAAGTACTTGCTTGGGATCTCAGACATTTATCTCAGCATTACATCTACTTTACAAAACAGTATGCAAAGTCATCATTCGGAATTGCCTTCAGCTGCCTAGTTGCATTCTTCTTAATCAATGGTGAAAACGAAAAGTCGCAGGGAGCTGAAATACAGGCTATATGAGAGCTGACATTGCTGAGAGTTCGGTGCTTAAGTCAGTGAACAACACAGTCAAAGTGCTACATTACGAGTGTTTGAACTAATGTCTGTTTCAGTGACACAGGAAAGAAATGCTTGAACCTGCTTAACGAGTCAACAGATGAGCAGATTTTTTACAAGTGTGCTTTACTTGGTAATTCTAACTTAATTCGTTTTTAAAATATATTCCTACATTTTTCACGATAGTGAGTAAGAAATTTCAATATTATTAAGCGTGATGGCCAGAATTTGACTATCATTCAAAGTGTTCAGCAGTCTTTTGGCTCCGATGATTATGGCCTGAGTCTTAGCTGCATTAAATCTAAGTCCGAGTCTGCTGGCCCATGTCGAGATTGAAATGAGATCGCTGTTTAATTTGTGGATAGAATCATTTAATGTATCAACTTGGAAATGTACAAAGAGTTGATATCATCAGCATATAGGTAGCAGCGACAATGTATTATGTACCGTGTTTGTTGAGACGTCGTTTACATAATTGAAAAGAGTAGCGGAGCGAGAACTGAGTTCTAAAACAAACAAGGGACGGCTCATAAGTAGGCCTACTGCAAGCACAATCACAACTGTCGGAGGGGAGAACAATACAAATATTAGTGACAGTGATCAATGAACATTCTTTACCCTTCTAAATTGTTTCTAAAACTGTATTGTGTACGTGCTTACTTAAATTTTATTATTTATTAAGTGCCCCCATAATGAATATAATAAACAGTGTAGTTACTTTAATGTGTAACAACCATTAAAAAGTTACTATTAAACAGTCATGAACATAATCGTACAATTTTTGTAATACTTAATGCACAGATTAACTCAATGAGCGTGTGTGCACACACATGCACACACACAGTGTTAAATTAAGTGCCTTTATTATGGATGAAGAAAACTGAGCCTACCACTTCACTGTTCAAGTATATCTGAGGAACGCGAGCCATCAGTGCCATCAGTTGAGAAACACTGTCCTAAGGTAAGCAAGTAGACTTGATATATTATTTTTCACTTGTAACCAAAAATGGGTAAAAAAAAAGTGTTAAGTAGCTTTTAGTATTTTTGGCCAGCTTTTATGCCTCTAGGAAACACTGTGCATTGGAAGAAACATGTGAAGAATCAGATGTGAAAAGAAAATGGAAGGATTTCATGTAAGATTTACATTTAGCTACAAGAGAAGTCTGTGACACCATTCTCTCTCAAATAAGAGACAGTTCACAAATATCTGTCTTGTGTCTTGTAAGAGAAAAACATGACAAATATAAGAGAATGTTACCTCTTCATGATATAAAGAAATTTTGTAAAGCCTTTCCAATGGTTGAAATGGATGCAATGAAAAGTGAAATTCGTGTTTTTTATGACCTTCAACAGTTTTATGATAGTGATGCGTGTGGTTGTACAGATACATTAAATTTTTTTATTTCATTTAGTTTGACTCTAGTGTCTTCAGAAAAAACTGCCAAAATGCTAACTTAGAATGTTCGTTACATTGCCAATGACCAGTTCAGATACAGAGAGGCATTTCTCAACATTAAAACTGACAAAGACATTTAAGGAACTGTATGGGAGATGACAGATTAAATGCGCTTGGAACAGTCAATCTAAAACAATGGTAACTGACATTACTGACTTCAATAGACCTGTCATTGATTAGTTCCATGAGAAGAATTCCACTTCAAATTAGTAAGGCAAGCAATACAAGGATTAAAAACTTTTATAACAGAATTCTCCATGACTAATATCCATGAGACGCTACTGTTTATAAACAATATTTATTCAAAGTTGCACAGCATGTACTGATTTGATTGTAAGACACTCTCATAACATTAAGTATTCAATGATATAATTATGTTTCATTTATGTTCTAATTTAAATTCAATTTTTTATGATGTCTGTCAACATTTAACCTTAATGTATCTCTGGGTGAAACAGTTTTCATTATTAGATTAATAAAAACAATAACAACAAAAATAATCTTCTTCTCCTTCTTCCTCCTATCATGTGGACTGTTAACAGTCTCACTCCATTGTGATGATGATGATGATGATGATGATGATGATGATGATGATGATGATAATAATAATAATAATAAGTTGGTACAAACAAGATTTCTCTTATTTGTTTCATATGGACATACAGAGCGAGTCTGCCAGGGCTTGACCGGCGTCAGCAAGAAGTCGTATGCGTAATAACTGCTGCACCATCACAGTGATCAGATCTCTTGCTCGTGTACGTTTCGTGTTTAATTATGTAAGCCGTTCATACAGTGAGGGTGCAGATGTATACCGTACATTTAGAGCGCAGTAGTGTGTCCATTATGAAATATAGACTTGAATGAGTGTTTATTTATGACGATTTTGTGAAATACGAATCTTGAAGAACAGTTGTAACAAACTTCTGTCAATCATTCCCTGATGTGTTAGAGCCTTCTGAAGCAATGAAGAAATTTCGTACAACTGGATCAGTATTGGATAAGAAATGAACATGTGTGAAGCATGTTCTCACTGAGGAGATGTTACATGAAACTGGCCTAAATCATCATCCCGCCATGTAGCTCAGCAGGTAGGGGTGTCACATCTTCAGTGATAAGAGGTACAAAACAATTAAAATTAAAACCTTACAAAATTCGTGTAGTTCAGAAGTTAACGGAACTCGATTATCAGAGCAGACTTAGGTTCTGCATGTGGTTCCAACAGTCAGTGTATAATGGACTACTTGACCCCACCTTAATTTTTTATAGTGACGAAGCATGATTCCACCTCAGTGGTTACATGAACACTCAAACCAATCGTTACTGCGACAGTGAAAATCCACATCGTTTTCACAAACAAATGCTACATGACATAAAAATAGGGGTATGGTGTGCAATGAGTGGATGACGACTGGTTGACCCCATTTTCTTTGAGGAAACAGTCAACAACACACAAAGATATACACAGTTCATACTCCGTCCATTTTTTAATGAGCTAGTGAGGACGAAAAGTTGTACAGTTATTTCATGCAGGACAATGGCACAGCTCACTCTGCTCATGTGTCAATGACCGCAATTCAGGAAGTATTTGATGATGATGGTAGGTCGTGGATTATGGCCAGCTCGATTGCCAGATTTAAATCCCTGTGATTTTTATTTATGGGGCACAGTGAAAAGTAAAGTTTACGCAATAACCCACATTCACTTGAGGAATTCAAACAAAATATCTGGCATGAAATTAGAGTTATTTTGCAGAACGAACTACGGCAAGTTGCTGGACATGTCTTCAGGAGTGTGCAGCCTGCCATATATCACAAGGACATCATTTCGAACCTGAATTGTGAATTCGTTAAGTACATCATTACGCAACACAAACTGCAAAAGAGCGGAACAAATCCTCCACATAGGTAGCATTGCTACATATGAATTAGCCACTGTGAGTAGGCTAGGAGCCTAGATCTGGCTGGTTCGCCCTGTACATGTTGTTTCTTGTTCTACTCCCTAAACAGTTAAAATGTTCTAAATCACGTAGATATTTTTAAGTTATAGGAGAATGTAATAAATTTATAATGGATTCCATCATTTTTTAAACAATAATTTATTTGAAACACGTTTTTGGGGATATAGGTCTATACAACTTCCTCTGACATATTTTTTATGTATAAAATCCAAGAAGAAAGTTGTTAGAGGCAATTTTAAGTAAATTCCCATTTTTTAAATATAATCTTGGTATAAACAATTTAAATATTCTAGTGTTGCTTAAGAAGTCAAAACTATTATATTTCGTGTGTGTACTTCCCAAATGGAAGGAAAGACTGCATACAGACAAATGACATGCCAAGAACAATGTTTTTTAGTGCTGAAACACGTATTTCCGAGAAAATACAGAAATTCATTACTTGTAACATCATAAGACTTTCTCTGTATTTTACAGAAGAATGTAAATATTACTGATAATAGAAGGTCTCTCTCAACATATTGAACTTCATTGCTCTATATTCCTCTTGCAACAAAATAACACTAGTTAAAAATTAGTCTATTATGTACATGGTATACTTACAATGCATGTAAACAGCAGGCTGAATTTTGCTCCTATAAGAAGAGCTACAATTGCTTCTGCATTATTACCAGCCCCACTGCGACCCATAATTGGAATATACAGTGAAGTAGCAGCAAGAATTAGGTAAAGACACTGCGTGAATGGCAACAGCAGAGCAGCCACGTGAAGGAGCAACCATTTTCCACCTGAAGCAGTCAATCCAAAACAAGATCTTTCAACACTATAATCCTACAATGCGATGTGGAATTGCACACATATACTTTTCTAATAAACATATTATGCAGTAATCATGATATAGATATAGCTAGCTAGCTAGGTAGTGTATGGAGGAGTTATCTTCTTACAAAAACTAATTATGAATATACAGATAGTTCATTTTACGAGGACTGCTGAGCCTAGTTGCAGCATGGTGCATATTCATTGCGTGACAACAACGTCACTGGCAGGGTGCTGTGTGCCGTTGCTGCCACTAGGTTTCAAATACAAAATCTTGCGTACTTACCAATTACTTCAGATACTGCTGAAAATTACCTCCTTCTGCAGTGAGACACGCCCTACATCCCTTAAACAAATTATGTGATACAACCTGCAGTTCAACTTGAGTAATTTTTGTCACTTCCTGTTGTATTGCGTCCTTCAGTTATTCCAAAGTATGGGGATTACTCTTATACACTTTACGCTTTAGTTTCACCAAAGATAAAAATTACAGATCAGGGAATCTAGGTGGTCACAAACCTCTATTAATTTTTTTTATTTATTTTTTACTTGGTCATTTAACGACGCTGCATCAATTACGAAGTTATTTAGCATCGATGGAATTGGTGATAGCGAGATATTTGGCGAGATGCGGCCGAGAATTCACCATAGATTACCTGACATTTGTCTTACGGTTGGGAAAACCCCGGAAAAAACCCAACCAGGTAATCAGCCCAAGCGCAACTCTGGATCAACAGGCAAGTGCCTTAGCTGACTGAGCTATGCCGGTGGCCTCTCTGCTTGTTATCCAATCTTCAAAAACTTTCTTTATGGTGTTCACTGAACGTTCTGCAGTATGTGGGGTAGCACTGTCCTATTGAAAATAACCATGTTGTTTTTCTTCTCGCTGAAAAATGGAGGCAGTATTGTATTCACATACATGTCGGTATTCACAGTTCTGTTATAAAATATTGGTCCGATTATTTGTCTCACACTAACCGCACACCAAACCCCTACTTTATCACTGTGCAATGGGACTTGCTGTGCAATATGCGGATTTCTATCACTCCAATATAGCACATGTCAAGAACTGACATGACCATTGAGATAAAACCATACCTCATCAGTCATAAACATTAGCTGTGGATCAAGGTGTCCACTGTAGACATTTTCAAAAAACCAATTACAGAACCGTACTTAAGGGAAAAATTTGTTTGCTTGATTTCTTGCACAAACCTTATTTTATATCAGAGATCGTCAGCACAGAGCATGCTGGGGCTAGTTTCTCTTACCCGCAGAAAACGCAGTGCACTAGGGTGCACTCCGTAGCTGCTAGCGGGTATGCTCTCTATCTCTCCCTGTTGCACAACAGTGCACACAGGACAGCACCATGTACCCTTTGCACATTTCAGCGAGTGCTGACGACCACTGTTTTATATGATTGGAATTTAATTAGCTTGGTTGCTTTGTGAACTGACATACAGGATATGTTTCTTCTTGAGCTAGGCGACGAAGAGATTTCTTTGGACTTAATTCTAATCGCACTTTAATATCTTCAAGTTTTTCTGCAGTTAAAACATGTCATTTATGCTCACGAGGCTTGTCATAAACTGAACCTGTTGTACGTCAGTTTTTCATTAACTTCGAAACACAAGACTGTGTAGGAATTCTTGAATTAGGAAATTTGAGCACAAATCTACGAATCCATTTGCTATAATTCTTTTTCTTTACATAACACTCCACTAGATTAATTCGTTCTTCAATAGTATATGTCATCTTCTCACAAAATACGTGTACACTACAGCAAACTTCAAACTCAACTGAATCAAGATATGTTGGAATCTGGGACTTTGTACAGGACGTCACAGCCAAAGTCGCCTGCGCAGTGCACACTTTTGCCGCCACTTGGCCCTTCATACAAGCATTTCTTGTAAACTGATCTATTTGTAGAATAATACACAGCAGGCCATAGTAGGTTCCTCAGTTACAATTTTTAAACTCACAAACTAAAATATTTAAGAGGGGGGGGGGGAACACTGGAACCGATTTTGAATTAAGTAATATTTCCTTGTAATGCTTTCATTCAATCATCCACAGTGTTCTGCCCAAGGGCAGGTCTTTTAATACAAACCTAGCATTCTTGCGTGCATGCTTGGATGACAAAACTGTATTAACAGAAAGTGTGACCAGATTTCTCAAACGTCAAGTGCAGCAATATTTGACCCTGATTTAACTTGGGTATTCATACTATCTTGAATTAAAATAAAAAAAACTGATGGTTGACTATATTGCTCTCCATTTTTTATTTTAGTCGGTTATTTAACGACGCTCTATCAACTACTAGATTATTTAGCGTCGATGAGATTGGTAATAGTGAGATGATATTTGGCGAGATGGGGCTGAGGATTTGCCATATATTACTTTGCATTCACATTATGGTTGGGGAAAACCTCGGAAAAAAACAACAAGGTAATTAGCCCAAGTGGGGTTCGAACCCATGCCCGAATGCAACTTCAGCAGCAGGCAAGTGTCTTAACTGACTGAGCCATGCCGGTGGCTATTGCTCTCCATATACACAGTATCTTAGAAAGAGATCTAACTACTACAGTAGGAATAAATTAGAAATTTAGTTTAACTGATCCAACCAAACCCAGAAATGAACACCAAAACAAACAGCTGAAATAGATAAATGTATAAAAGCAAATGTCTGACATGCCTATTGCATGTACAGATGCTATATTCTTTTGAAAAGAGGGCTCCATATCCTTAATTTAAAGTTAATTAAAATTATGATGGAAAGAGATAAGGGAGAAATAATAAGAAACTTTCACAATTTAATTCGAAAGATAAATTAAACAAATTTTCATTTTCAATATCGTATTCTTATTAACCATACCTCTCCAATGCCTAAGTAGAGTTGTTCTAACGAAGTTTTCAAGGGTTGTAAAGACAATCCACAACAACGCAATAAATCCACTTCTAATTTGTAGCAAGGTACAAGCTAGTAATATGAGGGTCCACATAATTTGGTATCCATCACTATACAACTGGAATAGGCCCCAAGCAGAAAAAATGGCCTGCAACAAATCACAAATTTATAGTTCATGGCAGCAAAAAAGTATTAACATCAGATATATGAATGTCCTTGCATACATTCAGAAAACTTATATTTAAACTAAACCTTTCCTAGAATATCCGAGGTTCAATCGAAAAGTAACCTTAATATAACAATAAAAAAATCAGAATCGCGTAATAAATGGTTACACCTCAGATATAAACAGAATGGGCCCAAATTCAATGTCGCAAATTTCAAGTCCAATAATTAACAACTGGTCCCTAATGGAAACAACAACCACCAAATTTATTGGCTTACAAATTGACAGTGTTAAATCGGAAAAATTATATCAAAGAAATTATTAAATTCAGTATATTTTGCTATTAGATCTAACTTACGCAAGAGATAATAAATATCAATACCTTACGCAATATACTTTGCATAATTCCACTCAGTAACGAGTTTTGCAATAATATTCTGGGGAAATTCTACAGAGAATAATAGTATATTCCTACTACAAAAAAGAGTAATTAGAATAATAGTTGGTGCCAAAATTAGGGAATCTTGTAGGACCATTTTAAAAAACTACAAATAATGCCCATGGCTTTTCAGTAGACTTTTTTTTTCATTTATAAACTTCCATGTATGTAATCGTGAAAACTTTGTAACTAATTCAACATTTCATAGCACAAATACACGTCAAAAAATGACTTTCATACTTCATCGGCAAATCTATCACGCTATCAAAAGGAGTGTGCTATTTGGCAGTAAAAATTTTTAATAGTCTCCCTAAGGATATAAAAAATCAAACTCAAAACATAAAATTATTTAGGGCCAATTAAAGAAGTACCTAATTTCTCACACATTCTTTTCTGCAGGTGAATTTATGACATTTAACAATGCTGCACGAATATTTGTCTTGTATTAAGTATTGATAATAACCCTTGTGTTGTACTAGTATATTGTAAAATTCTTCTGTATATATTTCAACTACACTGTTACTATAATTGAATCAGTCAGAACTAAAAGGAACTAAGTCACTTTTCACAACCTTTCAGAAGCAAAAAACATTCCACTATATTAATATTATTATGTTATAGAAGACCAAAGAACATTTAAAAGTCTGACTTTGTTCCTTCTTCCACTGTTCAATGTGCATGACATCCATTGTTCAAATGGTTGCATAATCCAAAAACTGCGTATTTTGATTTAGTTCCTTTTAGCTATGACCGATTCAATTGAGACTTTGTAGTACTATTAAGATTTTTTTAACATGTTCCATATTCTAGCTGTGAAGCAATAAACGAATACCATGGAATGTAAATTATATATAATATATATATTCGTATTAACAAAAGCTGCCCTAAATAAGGGTTCAATAGATGGGCCTACTAATCAGTTCACAATGAACAATGATTAAAAACAATTGTGAGACAATTTGAAAGAAAAAAAAAACATTAAGATAAATGATAAGAAAACATAGGAAATCATTTACAATAAAAGTTTCTTGGGTACAAATGATTTACTAATTATAGACAAGGATGATCTTAACACATGAGAGCCTATGGCATCAATTGTTGCATCAGAAATTTTAAATTGTTTAAGTTGATTTAAAGTTTCTTGTGGGATCATGCCACGGGCACTTAACATGAACCCAAAAACTGTCCAATGTGTGATGTGGTATTGTGTTCCGAGATGCTTACAACAAGGCTCATAGATGACTTCTTTTTCACGACACACCTCTTGTGGCTGTTGCTCATGCATCTCGAAATGGATTGTGGGATCAAGAATGACACCCTTATCATTTTGCCTATCAATTATATCAGCATGTCTAGTAGAGCCATCAGAAGAGACACAACCAACCTCCTCATAAACCTCATAGGAATGGGGACACATCAATGTCTCTTAAAAGGATCAATAAAATTAAATACTGATTTTTCCAAACTTTATAATAGGAAGGAACTACATCTTAGAATTTCAAATGGAATTACAGTATCATTATTCGATATTCTATTTTTTCTTTTCAAAAGTTATGCAACTTTCATCTAACACATTTTCCTCTAGAATACAATAGAATCTTAAAAAAGTAATGGACATTTAAAATTTAGAAGGTATATTAGGTAAATGTACTAAAGAAGTAACAACTATAAAGCTATTATTAAAAGCTCAAAATGACCTCCATTACCATCCGAAAACTTATTTTACAAAGAAAATTGCGGAAAAAGACAACTATGGTAACTGGAGCTTTCTATGTACCAGCTGCCCCTGCTACAAATTAACGATAACATTCTGGTAACAATCTGTTTCAAAATAACCTAACATAAAAATAACTTGAACATATTCATAGCTGTATGTTTAATATATTTTTCAGCTGTCACAGACTCAGAAACTGGCATAATTAGATACAGAAATTAATATGATTTTAACATTATATGAATTCAGAAGAAATTATATAGTCAGTGAGCAACAAGAGATGTGAATGTCATCTGAAGTACAACTACAAAAGTATGAAAGTGTGAAGAACAAGAAATAACGAATAAAAAGCCAAGTGAACTATGTTTTTGATGCTGTAGCTCTGAATCCAGTCAGTGTGAACTGGCTAGAGGATCAGCCAGCACTTCAGTACAGCAGATTCTAAAGTACTGATAGCACAAATAGTATATTTATCATAACCATTTGCATTAGGATCTCCCAGAAACAGAATATTAGTTCTACGTTGTATTTTCTTAAGTGACTACATAATACATTATGTTTCATAATGATCTTCGGACTTAACAAACATTTTGTTACAACTAAACTACTGAATGTACGTCAATAAAACTTGTGTAGAACGAAACAAAAACATAAACAGTTTTTTGAATTTTCATGTTGAAGGTATACCGATAAGCTATCACAATTTTGACTATAATTATGTGTGTGTATTCCGCCTTTGCTTATCATACAATTAAATGAATAAATTAATTAGTCATATTTTTCATTAACGTTTTCGGTACGTAAATTGTACCATCTTCAGATGTATGTGTATGATGCTAATTGTTAACCAAGCCTATGGGTACATGTATCGTAGACTTAAATGATCAGTGTTTTTGTGCATACTGTGCTATGTCGGTGAAGTGTTGCCATGATTACATGAATGATTACCTTAACTCTTATATACTATTTGCTGGTACAACACATTATCAAAATTAAATTAGAATGTTTCAGTTAATATTTAAAACACTATTTAAAAACACTGTTTAAAACTGTTTAAAAAGCACATAGTTTGTACATCACTTTAAATATATGAAGTATGTGATCACTTATTGTGTGATGTTTGCCGATGTGAAGTTAAATGAGGCAGTTGTGGTGATCTTGTTATTTAGCGTTGAGCTGGACGCAGTATCGTTAACAGTTTTTTGTGTTGCACCAAGGCTTACACTAGGTTTACTCCTAACATTATGTTTGAACCAATTTAAAGGGAATGAGTTAGAGTCAAATGGAAGAAAGCTTTCTCACGGACACTCAGAGATCCAATAAAATTATCACGTAGAATTAATCAGATTAATTAATACATATTACTAATGAGAATATCTGATATCATTCTAGATCAGACGCGGGCAAACTGGTAATCATGATTACATCCGGTAGTGGGGAGAGTTCTGACATCATGTTCCTTCCACCAACTTCCACCTCCCTCTATACTCGTAAATGCCAATTCCAGGTAGATTGGGAAGAAAAATTATTCTGTTGTGCTCATGAAGAAAACGTGATATGGTCATTATGCAACAAAATCGTTATAGAAATGCATAAAAGTAATATACACAGGCATTATAAACAATGTCATAGGAATCACAGCTTAATTGCAGGTAAGTAGTCGTAGTTTGAAGTTTAATACCGGCACAAAAGCTAAAATAATAATATTCGCTACGTACATCATTTTTCTGTTTTCACAAATTTTTAAACAAAATGTCGCTCTTTCTTTTCATTTCTTTCTATCTCAATTTATAGGGCCAGAACTTATGGAGAAGCTTGAAAAATTAAAAACGGAAATATTAAGTAACCAGATTAGAGAGGAGACGAATGCCTTGACTCAAAAACAAAAGGAAACTCTTGCCAGTGACATGGTTGCATGGGAAGCCGCAAAATCATTTAAACCTTTTAGTGACGGGGAATTTGTTAAAACATGTTTAATAAGTGTGGTGAGTGTTATATCTCCTGAACAAAAGGAACAATATGAAAACATTAGTTTGTCTCATCGTACTATAGGGAGAAAAATAGAAGATATTTCATATCTAGTGGATGAGTAACTAAAATCTAATATTTCTCAATTCATAGCATATTCACTAGCTTTAGATGAAAGTTCGGACATTGCTCAGTCAGCATGGATTTTAAGGTAATTATCATTTACTTTTATGTAAACTTCATGTAATAAAATGTGTATAATTAATTTAATTGTAAAATATTGATGAGAGCTTGTTTCACACACGGCAGAGATAATGTGTGCTCATACCTTACATTATGTTTCTGTTACAGTTTACCACTGCACATTTCCCTTACCACACAAACTCTCCTCTGTGTGGTGGGTAGTATCTCAAGATCTGCCCCCCCCCCCCACTGTTCTAATTAACATAACACATATGCATATACAGTGGATATCTCGACATGTTACAATGTGGCTAATATCTCAAGTGTAAGAGGAGCCGGGTTCATTTTTCAACAAGACGGTTGCCCCACCCACTTCCACAATGAGGTTCACATCTACCTGAACACAGTGCTGCCAAGGAGCTGGACAGGACATGCGTTTGAAAATGACCAGCACTTGATGAAGTGATCCCAACGATCACCAGACCTCCGTGACTTCTTTTTGTGGGGTTATACCAAAAAACAGGTATTCATCACAATGATGTGTGATATCACAATCCTAAGGGAGTATACAGTTACAATAATGAAAACTATGTTGGAATGGGTATGACAAGAACTGGACTATCATGTTGATGTGTGCTACTATATAAAAAGAAAACTGAGTTCTTCTTTTGTTTTTCACTGGTTTCATTAACGTTTGTTCAGTAGTTTACTTGTAATAAATATTTGTAACTCTAAAGATCATTATGAAACATGATGCAAAAAATGAATAATTTTTGAGACAACGTTTTTGAACACTGGACATGTTAATAAACACAATATGCATTATTGAGCCCCTAACAACACAAAATGGATGAGAACTGCACCTTTCCAGCATCACTGATAACACTAGGGAACAATGGTTCTGGGGTAAAAAAGAAAGTATGTTATTTATAAGGAAACTGGTGCCCTGAGTTCGAAAATAATTTCATTTTTTACGTATCATGTCTAGCTTTGACGCAATTTCATTTTATCGGTACATTTTGTTACAGTAGTGTATCATAATATTGTGAATATAAAAGTAAGTTCTTAAGCATATTGTGTTCGCATAATAACATCCAAAACTGACATAAAAGTTTATACAACTTTGCCGCTTTACAGAGGCTAGCCTCAGTTAACATGTACTCAATCTCTTATAGAATCAGTGTAAAAGTGTGATTATAAAAACTGAACACGGCTACACATAGTATATCAGGATTGCTTAGAAGAAAGTATGTACAAAATTCTCAGAAGTTTCGCTATATTTGTATTATATGTTCGATGGAAAAGTACGTAAAATAGATTCGTTTGTAAAGAAGCTATATTTTGCGTATTTCAAAGTCAACATTAGTGATATGGATAAATCATTTGTGTCTCATTGTACGTGTAACAGTTGTGTAGAAGGACTGCATTATTGGTAAGCAGGAAAATGGAAAGCAATGTCATTTGCTATACCAATGATACAGCGTGAGCAGAAGAATCATTATGATGACTGTTATTTTTGTATGTGTAGTGTTACTGGTTACAACAAGAAAAACAAGAAATCAATTAAGTATCCAAATCTTCAATCGGCTTTCAGGCCTGTTACTCATGGGCCTGACTTACTTGTACCTACACCACCAGCAAACATGAGTGACAGTGAATATGAAAGTAGTTCCCCGAATGCAGCTGCTGAGGAAATGTGTTCCACTCCAGAAGAATTTGATAATTCACAGAAAAAATTTTACCCAACTCAAGATGAATAATTTGGTAAGGGACTTAGGACTACCAAAACGAAAAGTGAATTATTAGGCTCAAGGCTGCTTGAGAAGAACTTTTCGGCACCTGGAATAACATTTTAGCAAAAGACAGAACAGAGTGGAAACATTTTGTGAAATTGACATGGAGTCGACATGCTTCATAATCTCCTTTGTATGATTGATTGGAATAACATTTTCGTGGTACAGAAAGCGTGAAAAACTTTTCCGAAATTATTGTACACAGGAAGTTAAGACTAGCATATTGTAATACTGTGAGAAAACGTTTAAAACAATTGGGAGAAGAGATATAAGAGTCCAACAGTTGGAGGCTTTTAATTGACTCTTTGAAAAGAAGTCTTAAGGCAGTTTTACTTCATAACAGCAATAAATTAGTGTCCATACCACTTGTACATTCAATTGTCCTATCTCAATCATATGAAACATTGAGGTTGGTTTTTGAGAAAATTAAATATCCTGAGCATGAGTGGCAAATATGCATAACCTGAAAGTTGTTGGTCTACTATTGGGACAACAAGGAAGATACACAAAATTTCCATGCTTCCTGTGCAAGTGGGATAGCAGGGCCAGGGACAAACACTGTATATTGTATACTGGCCTGAAAGAAAGTAATTAACACCAGGAAACAAAAATATTACAAAATTTAAGTCTTTTACTCGTGAGAAAATAATATTCCCCTCCATTACATATAAAATTGGGGGATTATGAAGCAGTTTGTCAAGACACTACATAAAAATCTTTCTTGTTATCAGTACTTACGTACGAAAGTTTTCTAAACTATCAGAAGCTAAAGTCAGAGAGGGAATATCTGATGTCCTACAAATTCACAAGCTAATGATGGATGACAACTTCACTAGTACAATGAACGAAACAGAAGAAAGTGCATGGAATGCATTCAAAGAAGTTGTGAAGAATTTCTTGGTAATGTGAAGGATCCACGATAAAAATAAACTGTAAGAAACATGTTGAATGATTTCAAAGTGCTTGGTTGTAACATGAATCTAAAGTTTCATTTTCTAATGTTCCCACATTGATTACTTTCCTGCGAAGTTAAGAGCTTTCAGCAAAGAACAAGGTGAAAGGTTTCATCACGATTTAAAAGAGGTAGAGCGATGCTATCAGGGACATTTAGATGTAAATATGATGGCAGATTACTGTTGGACTACTGCATGTCATGAATCTTCCAGAGAACACTCGAGGACTTCACATACACAAAAGTTCAATGAAAAGAGAAAACAGGAAACTAAGGGTTTCTAACATACATTCTGAGGGTAAGCTTTCTACTCTTTTAAATTTATTTTAGTTAAGTTGTTTTCTTGTATATAATATTCTTATGAATTCTTAAATGTTTTGTTTATTGTTATACAAGGTGAGGCAGAAATATCTACCAATTTTGAAAGTTCCATAACTTCAAGAAGTTTAGTGATACATATGTGGAAGTGTTGTAGTAATACTTCTTGTGTAATGCCATTTTGTCACTGCACTTATGTTTTGAATATCACACCACGGAGATGACGTCCTTGATTTTGTACACACTCTTCCAAGCATTTCTGAAAGTTTTCACATGCATGTTGCACCATATTTAGAGGCACAGTTGTAATTTCCCTTTGGATGACATCCTTCAGTTCCTGAATGTTGCGTGGTTTGTGAGAATACACTTTCGCTTTGAGATAATCCCAAAGAAAGTAATCACATACAGACAGGTCTGGAGAGCAGGCAGGCCATGGAACATCACCACCTCTCGAAACATGACTACGAAACAAGTCACGCACCACCACCATGGATAGCCTAGCTGTATGTGCTGTTGCCCTATCTTGCTGAAACCATATCATTGGTGCTTAAATTCCATGACGTTGAAATTCTAGAGGAAGAAAATTATGTATCATCTCAACATATCGAGCACAAATCACTGTCACCACACTTCCATTTTCACTTTTAAGAAAAGTATCGGCCAATAATCCCGAACTGTGCGACACCACACCAGACAGTGACACATTCACTATGAAGCGGTCGCATGTTGATCTCTTTCGGGTTTTCCTCTGCTCAGTATCGGAAGTTCTGTTTATTTACACTTCTGGACAAATGAAAATGTGTTTCATCTAACATTAACAAAACAATATTGTTGGACAGGATTTCAAGAAACTGTTTAGCAAATCTCAGACGATTTCCATATCACAATCTTTAAGTTCGTGAACCATTACCAGTTGGTATGAATGAAAGTTAAGATCCTGTTGCAAAATTCACCTAAGGGTGCAATTACTTCATTGCAAAGCTGCTGCATGTTTTCTTGCCAAACGTAGTGGGCACCTTACGAATGCTTGATGCACAATTGCAATGTTTTGTGGAAATCACACTAATCTTGGTCACCCTGGCGGTTTCTGTTTTAGTGCTGAAGCCGTATTCCAAAATGACGCAATTCACAATTTTATGGTCTTGCAGCTAGGAACACATCCTTGCTGTGGAATCTGAAAGTGTGTGCAGAACTGAACTGAAGGATAAAATGGCATACCATAAAGAATAAATTGATATTATTGTTTGATATTTGACTTCAACATTTTCCATGCTATGTGCAGTTGAAAATGGGGAGATATTTTTGCCTTACCTTGTATAACTTAGAAAAAACAGATGGACGTGTTAATGACACAGATATATAAATTACATAATTTCAATGAACGCATTGCAACTGCTCATTTTATGCTGTGGCAAAATACATAGTGGTATGAACATGGCATTGTTATGTCGGACTATACAATACAACACTTCAAATCTAAAACATGATCTTATTAATCAACTGCCTGAAGTTGTTATTTTCTAATGCCAGGCATTTGACAAGCCTGAAGTATGTCTGATTATAATAAGCAGTCAAGATCTGGACTCACAGGCTGGAGTCTGAATTATGACTGCTTTTATCTTCAACTGTGTTCAGTTTAAGTGCCTGTTTTGGTCAGATGTCATTACATCAATAACAGCACTGGTTGATAAATGTAACAGAATATTTGAACATGAAAGAATTGATATATATGTGAATAATTTTTTTTACATTCCCTTTATCAATAATTTGATTTACTTCTTGTTTGGGGGAAACCAATCGTACCCCTTTTGATTTTGCTGAGGGTGAACCAGAAATGAAAATATGATAGTTTACTTACATATAAATTTAATAGACAAGATTTATAAACAATATAAATTGTGTAACAGGTGTCACTGTTCTCATTCATTGCACAAGAGAATTATTGACTTGATGTGGTTTTTCAGCGTATTCTTGGTTACTGGACTTGTGGCTACAATACAGTCTGTGAGTCACTGATTTAAACTGACATAATCTTCATGCCTAACAACCATACCCCAATAAAAAAAAAAACACTTTTACGGGTGAAAGTGGCTAGCTATACTCCATTATGTTTTATTAATGACTAATAATCCATGTTTACTGGGTCACAATTTTTTGCTTTCAGTTCATTCCAAAAAAATCTACATTTTATTAGTGCTGTAGAGCTCGTGTGTTTCACAGATATTAAATTGAACATTTCACAAATTGTCTCAAATTTAGGTTTATGATCTACCTACCGACAGGTATGTTTTCATAAGCAGGAAGGAAAGACAAATACTCTAAGTTTTATAGAAAAAAATTCGAATCAACAGGACTATGTGACAGATTAGTTCATATTATTGTAAAGCAGGGCTGGGCACTGGGAGCAAATCCAAACTCTAAACAGGGAAGCGTAATATTCATCCGTCACGTCATCAACACTGTGTGATGTTCGGTGGGAAGAAAAGGACTGAAGAGAAGGCATATGACTCCCTGTGAGAGAGTAGAATTTGCTCTTGGTGCCCAGCCCTGTTGTAAAGGATCAAGAAATACATGGAAATATATTACATTGCCATTGTCATCTGTGTAGTGTGGTTTGGTTCAAATTAGTTTTCAACAGTTTTAATCCCACATGGATTATACTATACTGATATAAGTGACCTTGCTTACAAGCTTGCACTGACAGTGTTCACTGCCTAAAAATAGTTGTAGGAACTACATGACATGACGTCATATACTTCTTCTTAACATGTGTTAGGCTGTAGTCTCTTGTTACAATCTCATTACAGGTTCACGAAGATATTCCTGGCAGACATTTTCTTTTAAAATTTTAATTTAGAATTTGATGTGGAATTCTAGAATCTTTCATTCACTTGAATACTTACGCAAGAGATTTCCATTTAATGATATATCTAAAGAGTCCAAAAGTAGCGCAATTTTTAATTTCTGCAGAATGTCTACATCAATTTTCCTTAGCAAACCCAGTGCATCCTGCTGTACAAGAAGTTATATGTTTTGGACACAAGTCTTTCTCTATCACTGACACGAATGGTCTATGCTTCACTGAAGTACATCATCAATAATGTATCTTATTCTAGATCAATATAACAAATTTTGGCTAAATGTAACTGAAGAAATTAACACTCATATATTTTCTCATTATTAATGTGCAGGGTTTACGATCAAATGTGTAATTTCTCCTACGTCCGATTTTTAGGTTTAAGAAATATGACTTGTGGCATTAAGGTCGAATTAGTATTTTACTTAGTACAAATGTTAGATAAAAATACTTTATTCAAGTAAAAGTTCCTTGATAGGGTTCACTGACACAAAGACAATTTTATGAAGCTTGTTTCCTTTTCCAGGAACCAGCCTGAAACATAATAAACTGTTATGATTAATACTACTATAGTGGAATAAAGAGAACTGAAAAGAGTAAATGTGTTTACTTACAGATCTTTGCCAGCGTGACACTAGCAACAGAAGAGCCATGGGAACAAAGAGTGTGGGGCAAATATATAGGAAGAAGATCCAGACAGGACGAGAGAACCAACTCATGGAGCGGCCCAGAGCAGTCAGAGTCAAAGCGATTAGTAAGTTCGCCAGCAGAATTAGCAACAGTGAGCCTATTGCCACACTACTCGAGAGCGCCAGTTGTCGCACATAAACAGAGTGCTCCACATCTAGACGAGAGAGACGCACAATCATTATTATGTTAAGAGAAAGTTAGTTCTTAATGTAGTTTTTCAGCATTGGCTAGATGATACAATGAGTAGGAAGCATGATGAAAAAACAGCTCATTTACAATGCAAATATCAGCAAAATCAAAATGAAACTGTAAACTAAGTACAAATCATAGATCATTCATAGTGATCTTAACCAACTGCTCTCAAAGAATGAGACTTTTGATTAAATGTGTTCTCTCGCAATAAAATTAAACACTAGACAACCATTCACTAGCAGCAGGTGTCCTTAGGCTATGTGGTAAATACGGCACAAGGCTTTAAAATTCGTCATTGCCATCTGCTGTCAAGGACTGGGCAGTATGTCATTCCATCCTCATTAGAATTATTACAGACATTCAATAGTTGTGAGATTCCTTGGTCCTGTGATTAGCATAGTACAAGGATCAAGACCATTCATCATCACTGTTTGCTGTCAAAGATTGAGCTTTTCGACCCATTCTCCACCTCACTCTTTTAGAATAAGTAAGAACTAACACTAAACATTGAATAGTTTTTTAATCAATTATTCAACGACACTGTATCAACTATGATGTTACCTAGCATCAACAGAATTGGTGAAAACATGACGAGTTCAAGGACTCGCCATGGGATTACCTGACATTTGACTTATAGCTGGGGAAACTATTGGAAAAACCTAACCGGATAATCTGCTCAAGAGGGATTAGAACCTGAGCGCAGCCCAGAGCATGAGTCTTTCTCTTAATAGTTTGCATTAATAGCCCCATTTGCTAATAATCTGGTCATGTGGTTAGCAGAACGAAGACTTAAAACACCAAATATTCTTCACTACAAATAGTTGTTGAGGATTGAGCATTTTGACTCATATCTTCACTCTGGTTACAATTATGACAAACACTAGACATTCAATAAAAGCAATATCTCTTGATCATCTGATTAGTACAGTGCAAGCCTTACAAAAAACATAGGGCAAATGCAAGATAAGTACTCACACTTTCTTCACGCAGGAAAAAAATTAGTACCCACTTCTTTCCTGGCTTCAAAATTTAATTGTAACCATTAACGTAACCACATGAGCAAAGAACCAGAAAAAAGTCTTAAACATTGTCCCTTCATTATTCCATTACCTTCACCTATCTATCTGTAGCCTTTTTTTTCTCTCTCTCTCTCCCTTCCATACTGTAATTATTTCAAAATCTGTTCATGCCCAACTCGATATAATTTATCATATCAGTTACAAAAAAAAAAAAAAAAAAAAATGAAAGAAAGAATGAAAGAAATAAAGAAAGGAAGAAAAAAGATAAACGGAAGTTAAGAAATACAGAAAGGTAACGGAGTATGAAAATTTAGGAATTTATTACATGACACAGTCCTCCAAAAGCCATGCTTCAATACCGTCACCAGGGGAAGAGATCTTTGGAGCGTCCCACCAAAAAAAAAGGAGGATTGAGAATGACTCACTGAGACCATAACAGGCCATGGGCCTTATACTTGTTTGGATGATGATGATGACTATACTGTATGATAAAGATAAAAATGATGATAATGATCGAAACAGTCATCAAGATTTTCCATTACATGGGACAATGAAAATTTTTTATGAAGACTCATCACACCTGCTGTTTACAGTCAAACTGTTTTACAATTTCATACGATACTCCAATCTAATGAAGATGTGCCAAGAAATAATAATAATAATAATAATAATAATAATAATAATAATAATAATTTATTTAATCTGGCAGAGCCAAGCCAGATGGCCTCTTCCACTCAGCCAGACTCTAATTCTAATTGAATACAATATATGACATGCGAATAATCACTTAGTGATTTAAGACGGTGCTTATTCCGTCAGATCCCGGCCAATTAGTCACTCATAACGAGTGCACCTCTGCACATGTGTGTGGACAAGGTCCCATTGTCATACATCAATGACCCAGTGCATGAGGGTAGGCCACTAGAGGGAACCCAAGAGGTGGAACTTAAACTGAGAGGATTCGATCCGACATCGGGATGGGAATCCGGTGTGGCTTAGTGGATAAAGCATCAACACGTAGAGCTGAAAACCCGAGTTCAAATTCCGGTGCCAGAGAAAATTTTTCTTCGTTCCACTCATCTTTCATCATATTATGATGACGCAGAATATCTGCACAGAAATATCATATGTACTTCGGTACATCATAATAATAATATGAATACACTAAGCTTACAGTAGTTATTACATTAATATCTAGATCATAAAACAACATGAAAGTGAATGATGAAAGTTGGTAAGTTATTTCAAATTGTTATTTTTCACTCTAACAACAATGTTTCACTAAGCCTCAAGCCATTTACTCTACATTTATTGTATCATGGCATTCTTTGTCAATGGCAACCTGTAGTGGTTACAGGAAGAAATAAATTAATAAATAGCGAGACAATAACAACACTGATAAGAAATAATAATAATAATAATAATAATAATAATAATAATAATAATAATAATAATTAGATAATTTAAATATTTATCCTGTGATATATATAACAAACATTGAGAAACTTAAAACAATTATTATTGTCAACGAGAATTGTTTGAAAAATATTTCCTTAGTCTAGTCTTAAATTCGCACCACGCCCACGCACGCACACACAGAGGTGCTACCCATAAGTTTCCAAAATGCCTCAATAAATGGAATTACACCATACATGAACCTTATACACCACCATCACCATCGAAATAGTCTCCTTGTGAGTATATACACCATACCCAGTGTTTCTTCCATCTGGAAATCCTTTTTTGAGAGCTTGTTCAGCACCTCCTACGATTTTGCTTGAATTTCCTCAACTGTCTGAAATCTTCAACCTTTCAAGTTGATTTTCATTTGGAGAACAAAAAGAAGTCACACGGGACTAAATCTGGCGAATAAGGTGGATAAGGAACGGTTGTCATTTTGTTTTTCCCCGGGAAGTCTTGCATGATGAAAGCTGTATGCGGCCTTGCATTGTCGCGATGGAGAAACCAATTGCCCATGCATCATATTTCCAGATGTTTTCTCAAGTTCTCCCTCAACTGCCTCAAGATAGAACACAGCATTCACTGTCATAGCAAGAGGGACAAACTCCTTGTGGGTAATCCCTTCAATGTCGAAAAAACATACGAGCATGGACTTCACATTGCTCTTCACTTGATGGGCTTTTTTGAGGAGAAGCGAAGATGGACTTTTTCATTGAGAAGATTGCTGTTTGGTTTCAGGGTCGTGGCCATAAACCCAACTTTCATCACCTGTGACAACCTTGGAAAGGAAGTCTGGGTCATCATGAAGCTGAATCTGAAGATCCCAGCAGACCTCCAGGCGATGCTGTCTCTGCTCAGCACTCAGCAGTCACAGAACGAACTTTGCCACAATCCTTCTCATGTAGAGTTCATCATCCTATGTTCGGCCATTTTTAAAACGTTTGAACCACTCGTAGGTTTGGTTCTGGCCTAGAGCATCGTCTCCAAATGCTTGATTTAATATTTGATATGTTTCTACAGAAGTTTTCCCTAGTATGAAACAGAACTTCATGCAGATGCGCTGCTCCCTCAAATCTGTCATTGTGAAATAGCAATGTAAGCAACATGTAACATGAAAAAGCGCTCACAAATACTAAATACGTCCACTCAGAACGAAGCCGCTTGGCACACTGATTCACAAGAGATGTATGAAGTGTCACCTAGCGACATTTTGTTGTACTAGCACTCAGAGGCATGCCACTTATGAATTTCAGGAACTTTTGGGTAGCACCTCATATATATAAATATATATATATTTTTTTATTTTAATGTAAGACTTCTTATTGCTTTTATCAATTGTGGTTGTATGTCTTCTTCATTTAGAATCTGCCATTAGTTTTCAAGATTCAGTCATAGGCTTTCTCATAATCAATAAGCAATATAATAGAACCCCTATGTAACACTTTTCTGGGGACACAGAATAACCTTAAATGGGGGTTGACACTAAATAGGGGTTTGCCATTTTTGTTTAAAAATGCTTTAATACTTTCGCAAAAATTAATTTATTTGCAGAAAATCTACAATAAGTAAATTATGAGTAATACTGTACAAAAAAAGTAGAAAATATTAAGGGGAAGCTGGATGCCAATCAAGTCATCTTCTTACCATCTTGGATATCTTTATATTTGGATTTTTTTTTCCATTTCGTGAATTAAATTAACTTTTTCCGCGAAAGAAACTGCAAGGAGGGAGTAGGGATCATGTGCCCCACTCCATTAACACGTGTCAGTGAGGCAGTAGCATAGCCAAAACATAGACTATTCAAAAAAAAAAAAAAAAAACTGTATTTTATGTGTTGAATTGAAAAGCATTTATTTTTGCATTAATCGAGCTTTTAAAAAATCATTTAAGAGTAATTATTAATGTAAAATGCAGGTTTCACAACAAAGAGAAGAGCATTGAATCGAATATAAAAATACATTAATCATATGTAATCATTATTGGGACTGTGAAAATTTAACGTTAAATGGATGTCGCCTAAAATCAGGGTTCTAGTGTATATATGATGGGAGAATGAATTCTCTTTTCTATTCGATAGTTTGAATATAAATATGGAATCCATACTTGTTCCTTTTCAAAAGCCACATTATTCTTCCCTTAAAAATGTCATACCAATTCTTTGTCATATTTAATTCTAGTAGAGTTTATGCCCCTGTAAAAGAACTTGATGAGGATAATGAAATCTTATACTCAAGTTTACAGGAAATTATCAACAAATTCAACTGTAATGACTACTTTATTTTATAGGTGACTTAAACGCAAAAGTAGGGAACCAGAAAGTACAATTTTCTGTAGGAATACGTGGAGAACCAACTCTTAATCGAAATGGTACAAGAATACAGTAGAGGTCCCACTTAACGCTGTCTGATATATTGCGAATTCGTATTTAATGCAGGGGAAAGAGTCCCCCTCAGAAATTTTTAAATTTAATTTAATCTATATATTTCAAATGCAGTGAAATATAAACTTATACAATTTTACGAAATTTAGGTTAGAAAAACAAGAGAAAATCTACAAATTTATCTCACTGACAGGAATACCTGGCTTCAATACTTCAAGATCTTGTGGTCACTCTCCCGCTACAAATCAGAACAAATAATGTCAAGAAGTAACACTTTTCAATATATTTCTGAACAGAAATTAGACATCGCTCTGAAGGCTTGTAAAAACAATAAGGCACCAGGTGAAGATAAACTAAATATCGAACTTTTTAAATATGCAGATAAAACTTTAAAATTAAAATATCTCAACCTTTTAAACAAAATATCAAATGGCGAAGACCCACTAAGTTCTTGGCAAAAAGGTATTGTCACACCAATCTTTAAAAAAGGAAATTGCAAGGACTGCAAAAACTACCGAGGAATCAGTCTTC
Source organism: Periplaneta americana (assembly GCF_040183065.1). Taxonomy (NCBI): domain Eukaryota; kingdom Metazoa; phylum Arthropoda; class Insecta; order Blattodea; family Blattidae; genus Periplaneta; species Periplaneta americana. Next base: position 109,319,109 of record NC_091118.1, read on the forward strand.
TCAACAGTGGATATAAAACATATGCAAGAATCATAACCAGCAAATTACAAATTCACTATAGAGATTTATTTGGCGAAGAGCAAAACAGCTTTAGAAAAGGATGATCCTGTGCTGACAGATATTTTACATTAAAACTTTTGATTGAAAAATACAAGCAATTTAACAAAGAATTACACATTGCTTTCATAGATTTTAAAAAGGCATTTCATAGAGTTGACCGAAATAGTAGGTTATTTTACGATGATTTATCAACATCTTAGGTTATTTAGCATCTGAATGAGATGGTGATAATGCCGGTGAAATGAGTCCAGGGTCCAGCACTGAAAGTTACCCAGCATTTGCTCATACTGGGTTGAGGGAAAACCCCGGAAAAAACCTCAACCAGATAATAAGCCCCAACCAGGAATCGAACCCGGGCCACCTGGTTTCGCGGCTAGACATGCTAACCATTACTCCACAGGTGTGGACTTGATCGAAATATACTCTTACCAGTTTCACCTGTGACGGCACCCCAAATCAAACTATATCTGCTATATATAACCTATACAAAAATAATATAAATCAATAAACGTTCAATCAGAATTCTCTACTTGGGAACCAATAAATTGTGGTGTCCGACAAGGTTGCTCTCTGTCCCCCTATTATTCAATATAATCATTCGATGTTGGCATTTGACAATAGCTACATGGATCCATCACACTCCAAGGAAATATCACCCTAGTTACTCTGTTATATGAAGATGATCAAATCCTTTTTGGCAATAATGAAGATGAATTGCAATACTCTATTCATCACCTAAATCTCATAACGAAAACTTACGATTTAGAAATTTCACAAGAAAAACAAAAACAATGGCTTTTAAGTGTGAATAACCAGTGTGAAATAAGACCTGCATCGATAATTTCATACTGGAGCAGGTCAACTCCTTCAGATATTTAGGTTACAACCTAACATACCTTGAAGAGTGTGATATTTCTAATAAAATCCAATAAATCTTTGAGAATCATTAACCAAGTCTTTCCAGTCACAGAAGTTCAAAACAATACAAGACTTAAATTATATACAACTTTGGCACTATCAGCTCTAAGGTATAGCACTGAAGCCTGGACTATTTGACTCCAAGATGACCTTGATTGACAGTTGCAGAAATGAGATTTTTACAAAGAACTGCTGACTATAGTCTTCTGGATCACAAGGGGAACACTGACATTGTAGACGAATTAAAAATAAACCTATTGTACAATTTCTAGAACAATACAGACAAGACTGGCTTCAGCAAGTGTAAAGAATGGAGCGTACCAGACTACCTAGACAGATGCTTCACTACACACCACAAGGGAAAAGACTTGTTGGAAGACCTCACAAGAGATGATTGGAGATTGTAAAAGGTCACTAGGCTTACTACTTGAAAGGATGATGATGATTGCATAACAATTTGAAGATAGTTGACAGTAATGGGACACTTATAAAATTAACACATTTATTTTAAGACCTTTTTTATTGTATGTATATCGATCATCAAAACTATTTTCCAGTCTTCTGGTATTTGAGGACACTGCCAATTATTATTATTATTGAGAAGTTTCAGTAATTTCCCCTTTAACAAATTTTTTCCATATTTAAAAGGTTATGGCTAAAATTCACAAAATCAGACAAAATAAGATATGTTTCACAGATATTTTAAATTCTGTATTTATTTACTTTACTTTTTTCCTGTATATTATTGTTAATGTGCAGTGTTACATAACTCGTTACAATTTTTTTTAAAGAGAATTTTATTTTATTCTACAATTTTTATCATAATGTCTGAAAAATATAATTTCTGTGACACATCATTAACCTTTTCTAACAACGTGAAAAAACACATGAAATTCTTTTTAGTCCTATACTAGTCTAGATAACTTAACTCTGTCAATATTGTGACAGCCACATCGAGACTCGAATACGCGTCCCGCAAGAGTCGCGCGGGAGTCGACACAGGCTCCATGGAGCACTGGGGAGCAGCGCGCAGCATGGAGAGGAGAGGAGAAACGGCGACACGCTGTTCCGCGGCAGAGAGGGGGAAGTAAAGCAGCTGGTGACTGAGGGTAGAAATCCAGAGAAATCTAGATAGGCGCCATCTTCTCGAGATCTGTAGATTGATGGCGAAATTGTACTCTCCAGAAACTATGGTTTGGTTATAAAAGAAGAGACGCAAGTGAGCTGAGCAGTTGTTGTTGTAGTCGTTGGACAGCAAGCCAGCCAGTCTTGTGTAGCAGTGAAGCCAGCTTTGAGACCGGAGTTCGACTTGAGTGTGTCCACAGCTGTGTGAGCGTCCTGGCCATTGGACTGTTGCCGTAAGTCCGGAGTTCGAGTGCAGTGGATTGCAGTTGGGGGACCTGAGTTCGAAGTTCAGTGGACTGTCTCTGAAGGTCTGGGGTTCGAGATACTGTGAACTTGAGTGACTGAGCTAGAAGAACTAGTCAAGGCAAACGAACTGAGAACTGACAGTTTTGTTTTGTAAATAGTGCTTTGTGAACATTAGTTGAGATTAGTAGTACATTGTTGTTTTCAGTAATCCAAGTGAATTGTCACTGTCGTTGTGGAGTGCAATAACGAATACTGAGTTGCTGTGTGGAGTGGAAATCCCATTGTTGACAGGAGCATTTAAAGTAAATTATAGAAACTGATTATTGTTGTGAGAATCAAAACTACGTTATTGTTTGAAATAAAGTTACATTCTTGTTTTGTATAAAAGTTACAATATTAAGTCAACTGATTGTATCTGTAGAGAAAGAAATAAGAACTGTGAGAGACTCTGACTCAGACTGTTAAAAGTTATATTTAAAGATCTTAATTTTTAACATTTATCGTATGTCTGTGTTCAAATTGTTACACAAGAATTTTTATGCTAAGATACATTACAAGTCAATTCTAAAAATCTCTGCAAAATATTAACTGTATATCGAGAGTAATTTTAATAAATGTATTCAAATGTCACAGAAAGGGACATTGCTGTCACAGAACTAACGAATGTGTCACAAAACTGACAGAAGACAACAAATTTGAAATGTTTGGCTGTTTTTTTTTTTTTATTTGTCACAAGATCTAGTTAACTGCATTTAACACCACGTTTGATCAATATTTTAATATTTATAGTACATCCTTTTACTGTTCTTTCCCTCTGTATTAGCTGTCTAACATGTTTAAAATATTAAAACACTTCCTCCATCACTCGATAGGAAATAATTTGTTTTTCAGAACATCTTTTTGTACATGTAATATATCCATTATCATTAACAGAAAATCGAACACAAAACATTTTATCCACTTCATTTTCAATACCACTAACAAAAGGAAATTGGCATTTTAAAATGCCCTAAAACATATACTGTACTTTCACGTCAGTGGCATCTCACTATTACTAAAAAAAGAACTAAACAGCATGTACTATCTTGCCTTCTTTCAATCATATCAACAGTGTTCAGGTAAAAGGGCTTATCCCACAAAAGGAAAATTTTTCAGAAACAGCTATAATTAAATTTTAATACATTATTATTAGTTACTTTATATGAAGGAATGTAAACATAATCAATAACATATCTTCACATTTTGTAATTAAATTTTAACTAATTCCACTAATTACAGCAAAAAAGTCGCATTAAAAAAATAAGGGTTAAGCCCTTTCATCTAAACACCATCGTTATAATGCTTAACAGTTAAGATTTGGTATGAGAAGTGCAGGTGGCCAGTGATACAAGTCACGTGATTACAAGGCAGACTCATTGTTGTGAATAAGTAGTTCAAAAACAAAGTAGGAAATTATTTAAGTACATTACAAATATATAAATATCATATTCAAATATTTTATTCAAACACTTATTTCCATTGTTGTACGTTTTTACATAATTTATTATATCCTTGCTTACTTTCTGTTCATGGACTCGCATCGTTAAATGGACACAACAGAATGCAAAAAAGACTACAAAAATTACCCGAGTTTCAAGTCAGCTCATGAAATCATAAAGCAAAACAAGATACAGAAAAGCAACTTCAAAAAGTGATACAAATATAGGTGCTGTGAGACATCTGGGTAGATACGGGACAAAGGTTTTAAAATCGATACTATTCCGCCAAAATTGGGATATCTGGGATTCCTACAGGACACATAACTTGGCTTATTTCTGTTATAGGTCCAGTGATGACACGCCCAAATGTTAACCACTGCTGAACGAATCACGGTGGTGGAATGATTTTTAAGTGCAAAAGATATGCTGAGCTCCAGCATGGCTCTCTTATGTGCTGCTTTGGCTCATTCAAATTAGGCATCGTGATTTTGTAAATGGTGTTCTTGATAGAGCCCTGCAAAAAAATAGAGGGGAGTCAGATTGGGGGGGGAGGGGGCTGGGAAGCCCACACGCCATTTGAACCTCTTCCGATCCACTGGCCAGGAAATATCTCGTCTAGGTAGTCTAGCACAATGTGTGAACAGAAGAAGGTGCCCCATCTTGCTGAAAGACCAATGAGTCGAGGATACCATTTTCCTGCAACTGTGGCTCCAGGAAAAACTGCAGTATATCCAGGTAGATTCCTCCAGTCATCGACTTTTCAGCAAACATGAAAGAGCTATAAATCCTATCCTTCCTGAGAACAAGCTAGGCATTGACCGAGGCTGCTCATTAGCTCTGCTACAGGCTCTGTATGCCCAAATTTGTTCACTAACTGCTGAACAGCAAGTCTCGTAGGTGCTTGATTGTGGTACATTCTCTGAAATATCCTCCCTCTGGAACTCAACATAGCTTTCACTACCTAAACAGCATTCCACCACTATAATCTGTTCAGGAATCGTTAACATTTGGACGTGTCTCCACTGAATCTACAACAGAAAAGAGCCAGTTATACTTTCCATTGAAATGTATAGTGACTTTACAGGCACTCCGTACATAAATTAGAATATAATCTATTCTAATCTGTTGGCAACTTCTCTTCTTCCCATATTTTACGAATAAGTTTATGAATAACGTGAGTGAGTTTCCTATTTCTGATGATATGGAATCGTTTGCAGATAATTTTATAATTTTTAACCTTTTTATGCTAGAACATCTTCCAAAGGATCACATTTTATATTGCTTTGTCCATTATTTCACAATTACAGAGAGTTACTCAGCTCACTTTTGAAAAAGGAATATTGATAAAAAAGCAAATAAAGATAATGTTGTCAGTTCATTATAAAGAACTTCATGGTGAAAGCTTGTCAATTTAAAATTTTACATACAGCTTTGTATGAAGCTTTATTATAATCATTAAAAGGTTTTTTACTGTATTTAAGTACAGTAGTGGCAAAAAAAAAAAAAAAAAACCGGACCGACTCTTGTAGCTGATTTCAGAGTCTTGTTCATCCAGAGCACGATACACTGGTAACTAAGACTTTCGTGGTTCTAATCCTGCCTGGGAAGGAAACTTTTTTTTTTGTTCCTTATTCAAATTTATTCCCAATACTTTTCGATTGCAGTGATATTTTACTACTTAATTAACTTATTATTCTCAGAACTTGAATTTTACCAGCAATCGAAAAGTATTGAGAATAAATTTGAATAAGGAACAAAAAAAAAAAGTTTCCTTCCCAGGCAGAATTCGAACCACGAAAGTCTTAGTTACCAGTCTATCGTGCTCTGGAGTGAATAAGGCTTTGAAATCAGCTACAAGGATCGGTCCAGTTTTTTTGCCACTACTGTACATAATTAAATTTCAATGTATAAATTTAGATCGTTAGAGCTGATAGCCTACATTTATCATCAGCCAGTACATCTCACTTGATATGTCAGAGGAAGAACAAATTGTTGCATACATGTGTTACTAGTCAGCAATGTAGGCAATGGAGGGGAAAAGAAACTGGTCACTCTACTTCATTATCTCCTTAGTTACGGTACCTCATGACTGTCACTTATGAGGTTACAACCAGTCTTTGCTAAACATGAACAGTGTACAGCAAGTCATATTGTATACATATAGAATGAAAGAGGGATAACTGCATTAATTTTAAGAACAGAATCTTTAGGTTGTAAGTAACCAAAAAGTAAAAAAGTTATTTTGCTACTTTAATAATGGTTTAGTATATATATATATATATATATATATATATATAAAGTGTGTCTGAAGTTTGAATCCCATTTATGGTAAAACTATTGGGTAGGGGAGAAGCAGGCAATGGTGGTCACCTAAGCAAAATGTGACTGTATCAGACAACTAATAATCCAACTTGAATTTTAGTGAAGGCATTAGAACTGTTGAACTATCCACTTTCAACTGCATCTATTTACAGTTTATAAACAGTTGCTAATTTTTATATAAATTCCTTAATTAAAGACCACTGCAATGACCGGCATTCCCAGCACATGAAGGTAATAACGATCATGAAATTTACAATTGAATTTAAAGGGAACAACCTATTATATGATTTATTTAATATTTTCTTCGTTACAATGTGTGTACCAATCAATGGAATTACACAAAAACGATGTTATAATGAATATTTAAATTTAAAATCTTATGTTTATATCTGTCTTTCTTCAAAACAGTTAGAAATTATATTTTAAAAAACGAAATAACTGCATACAGTATTTTATTAGCTACAGATCCGCCTAAGGAAGTTACATGAAACACAGTCTTATATTTTTTCAGTTACAGATATAGTTAAAAGTTTTTCTTAGGTCTCTGAACGGAATTTAATCAGTCATGTTAAGACAGTAGTCACATTCATACCCCTTGGTACTATCACAACCACTACACTCTGCAGGTACCCACTTTCAGCAGCTTGATACCATAATCATTGCACAGAGAGCACTTCTTTCTGTCACTCCTAGTTCATCATCACTGTTATCACACATGACTAGATCATTATCCTCTGATGAAGGTTCAAACAACTTCTTTGGGAGTTTTTCTTTGCATCAGATCTCTTCGCAGCAGACCTTTTAGGATCGTATTTCTTTTCTACTTTCTGCAACAGATTCTTCTGTTTTTTTAGCCTCAAACGTTTTCTTCATAGGTGTAGAAGTGAGTACTTCAGAGTGCTGCTTTTTTGTTCCTCCTGATCTTCTACTGTTTGTTGTAATAGGTCCAGCTGATACCGCTTTCAAAATTTCGGAAATACTGATTTGTATGTAACTGCGTTTTTTCTTTTCTCCTGGTGTTTCACTGACAGCTATAGAAACGGTTGACTGCAACATTGCACTCAGGTGGAGCAGAAACAGGATCAGATGAGCAGGTATTTGACTGATTAGAGAGATTACTCTGTGATGTGGCTGGGTGAAGATCAGGGTTATAATAAGCAGAATCTGGAGACAAATTGGGAATTAAAGCGAAAATTCCTGTTGCTTCAAAATCTGACAAAAAACATTTGCTATGTTTGCAACTCTGGCAAGATCATCAGGTCTGATACACGTTTACTTGTTCATTTTCATATAGATGTCACACTCCTTATTAAATGCCGCCTTGAGAGCTCCAAAGAATGTCACATCAAGTGATTGGGTTCTCTGAGAAGTGTGAGGTGGCAATGAAACCATAACAGTACTTTTTACCTTGTAGAATTCATATACCTCTAAGGTGCAATGTTAGTAATGGTTGTCAAGGATCAGAAGGTTAGGGTATTTTGGA